>NC_072767.1:10227724-10420264 GCF_022539595.1 Amphiprion ocellaris | reverse complement strand
ATGCGTTTAAAATGATGTCTCTGGGCTGAAATGCACATTTTGGTAAAATATGCTGTCCCCGCGATTCCTGCAAAACAAATCAACTTAAACATCATTTGCCTTCATATTTATCTCAATTCAAGCCATTCTGAAGAAGAAATTTGTTTGAAAACATGAAGTACACGTCACTGCAGCCTTCTGGATTTTTATGCGCTTAAAATGCTGTTCCTGAGCGGAAATGCACATTTTGGTAAAATATGTTGTCCCCTCAAGTGCTTCAAACAGATCAACTTAGACATCATTTGCCTTCATATTTATCACTTTTTAATTCATTTTGAAGCGGAAATTTGTTTGAAAAGATGAAGTACACGTCACTGCAGCCTTCTGGATTTTTATGCGCTTAAAATGCTGTTGTTGAGCTGAAATGCACATATTGGTGAATCATGTTTGTCCTCGCAATTCCTTCAAAATAAACCAAATTATACATCATTTTCCTTCATATTTAATCACATTTCAAGTTATTCTGAAGAAGAAATTTGTTTGAAAACATGAAGTACACGTCACTGCAGCCTTCTGAAGTTCTATGCGTTCAAAATGCTGTTCCTGAGCTGAAATGCACACTTTGGTAAAATATGTTGTCCTCCCCAATCCTTCAAACCAAATGAATTTAAACATCATTTGCCTTCATATTTATCACATTTCAAGTCATTCCGAAGAAGAATTTTGTGTGTAAACATGAATATCACGTTGCTGCAGCCTTCATGATTTTTATGCGCTTAAAATGCTGCTCCTGAGCTGAAATGCACATTTTGGTAAAATATGTTCTCCCCGCAATTCCTTCAGGCCAAGTCAATTTAAACATCATTTGCCTTCATATTTGTCACATTTCAAGTCATTCTGAAGAAGAAATTTGTGTGTCAACATTAAAATCACGTTACTATAGCCTTCATGATATGTATAGGCTTAAAATGCTGTTCCTGAGCTGAAATGCACACGTTGATAAAATGTGTATGTATAAGACACTAGTGTTATTTCTGTAGCTCAGAAGACCGCTACTTATGATTAAACTGGACTTGCAGCACATTTTCTACCTTACAACGATGGAAAAGAGGCATCGTTTATGTTTAGACAACGTATATTGATGCCGGAAGTCCAAATTTGTCAATCTTTCCCACTTTACCGAACTGTGTTTTGTTTCCTGACATCGCCGTAATTCGCTGGCTTCATGCTGTCATTTGCGAACATTTCACCGCAAATAACATTATTCTCTCTTGTCCTTTAATACAACCAAATTCAAGGTAACTCTCGAGGTACGTCCGCAGATTTTAGGTACTGATGAATCTTCACCCGTTTTGCGTTTTGCAGACACCGTTTCCATCAGTAATTTTCTAACTGCACACAAAGTAATGAATCAAGATGAACTAGTGAGCCAACCTGAAGAAAGCGTGGCGAGAAGTTGAAAGGTCAGGGAAGGTGTGGCAAAGGATTTTTGAAGAAAGACCAAATAAATGTGTTTTTAAAAATGTTTTATAGGTAGACGTGATGTCACAGTGAGTCTGTTACTCTGATTTTATCCAGAATGTAAAAATCTATTTTTTATAACATCGCAGCAGACAAAGCTTCTTGGGCGCGGACTCCAGGTTGGGAACCACTGACCAAGATGACTTCTTTTCTCACGTGAACCAAGCTTGTCCACCTTCACTGTCCCAAACCAAGAGTGACCTTCTGAAATGCCTTGAGATTTGTGCAACGTTGAAAGGTGAAGCCCTTGATTCTGAAGGAGCACCCTTGAAGGAGCTATTGTGGTGAATATGGCTGCCAAGACATTTGATGACTATGCATTAAAGGTATTCATACTTTTCAGTGAATTTCAAATTCAACATGCTAGTCGTATTGACATAGTCTGGAATCAGTACTTTGAAAACAGTTTGAAATCTCAGGCTAGAAGCAATGATGAGAAAGGCATTCGTAGAAGGGTTGATGTTGCATGTGGTCGATCCCTTCTATGAGGGCTTCCAGAAAATTGTTTTGTGAACTGTAGACACCGATAAAGTGGTTTTACTATAGCTACGGCAGCCAAAATGCAGGCGCTATGGGTAGCATTTGGAACAGCTAAGCAGTTCAGGTACATTCCAACACATGAGATTGCTGCATCCCTCACCCAAACAGGGTGTGATACTGTCTGGATACTAAAGGCAAGAAGACAGTTTGGGAAACATGAAAGATATATGAGGAGGTGATGCCAACCTTCCTCACCCTGTCCACAAGACCAGCAAAATTAAGTGACGAGGGTTTGGCTGTGTTGGAACAGTTTACCATTCTCTTATATGATGATATGTCCACTATAATGGACATAAACAAGGATTGTCAAGACAGGTTGACAAAGAAAGGATGGACCATGGATGCAATTCCTCCGACCAAGGCAGCTTTGTTGCAGCATATCAAGAGAGCTGTATACCAGGATGGTTGCTGTTGGGGAAATGCTTTCAATGCCACACTTGCAATGCCATCACCAGACAAATGGGGATGGATGGAACCACCAAACTGGAAACCCTTGTGGGCCAGCAAGTCATCAAGAGAGCTAATTTGTTGTGGATGCAAGCTTGAGAGAGGGTGCGGAAGAGAGTGCAACTGCAAGTAGGCAGCTTTTACATGCACTGGCTTGTGCAAGCCCGTGCATTTAAGAGCGCTGGCTTTCATATGGTGGAATTTAAAAAAAAGAAGGTACCCAATTAGGCTGATGCCTAATTGGGTACCTTCTTTTTTTTAAAATTCAGGTTTTAGGGCAGATATGTGAAAAAATTAGGCAGTAAGAAACTAACTGAAAAATTTAGGAAATCTGTATCTTGTCATTTGCATTTCTAAGGAAAGCACCTCAAAGGGTTTTCTTGCAATCTCATTTGGAGCTTTGTTTTAGGTACATTTGGAATAAGTTTGCACCACAGCAAAAAGGTCTTTAGGTCAGGTCAAGGGAAATTATCTTCTTTTGAAAAAGTCTGCAAAACCAGCTAGACGTGGTTACTTTCTGGGCCTAGTGAGCACTGTTGTTGGTCAATTTCCATCCATCCATCCATCTTCTACCGCTGGTCCGAGTCGGGTCGCGGGGGCAGCAGTTTTAGGAGGGAAGCCCAGACCTCCCTCTCCCCGGCCACATCATCTAGCTCCTCCGGGGGGACCCCAAGGCGTTCCCAGGCCAGCTGAGAGACATAGTCTCTATTTACAGAAGTCAAGATATGGGCATTTTAAAAATCAAAATGGCTGCCACATCACAATGCTAAAACCAGATGATCCAATGTTGTCAAGAATGTTTAATAGATTCCTTGACCCTGAAAACATGGATAAAAACACCAGAATCATGCCTCTACAAGAATCAGGGCTGAGATATATGCTCAATAAATTTCAAATGGAAGCCATATTTAAAAATGGTCTGCCTCAGCTGACAGGAACCTTTAGATTTTTGGCTCCATATCCAAAAATATTCCCTGGGCTATGGACAGAAACTGTGCTAAATTTCATGTTTGCAGGTCAAAATGCACAATTTTTTTTCCACACATCTGCCTACCTATATGGAACGATCTGGATGACAATCTGAAAATGAACACAACTATAAAACACAACAACAAAGATTGCTTGAAAAAATATATTAATGTGAACACAGTAAATGTGCTCTTGGGGTTTCTATGACATAAAAATATAAAGTTTGATGTGACCAGATGTGAAGTGGGTCGGAGCTAAGAGGTTAAACTTCTACTCATTTTCAAACATTTTAGAAAACAAAGAGCCACTAGTTCTTGTTTGTAGAGGCTAACATATAAAAAAATGCCAGATATGGACAACTGCGTCTTTTAATCTTGATATGCAGTACTTTGTGAACAGAATGTTATGGTTTCTTTGAGGCTCAAGCGCACAAAAACAGATGGAGCACAGTTAGTGTAAAACAAAGATTTATTTTACAGAACATGAAATACAAGGATTACAAAATGTTTACTGGAAAATTTACAACCAGAAATGGTTTACAGGAACGGATACTGTAGACACAGAGTGACTCAGTTGAGCCCTTAGCGGGCTGGCGGGAAATTACGGCTACAGCAATATTACAGGAATAAACTAACTCACGGAAGGCAAGTTCAAGATACAGTACTTGACAAAACGAATAATACTAAAAGGAGTGACAAAACTCAGAAGAGTGATAACACTCACTAGAAACTAAAATTACAGAATCAGGAATTAACCATGAACAAATAGTAACTATAAAAATGAAAATGAAAATAATACTACCAACAATAGAACAAGGCTATGAATGCAGAAGCTATGAGCACAGAAGAGTGACTACACTCACTAGATAGAAAACTCAAGACAACAGAATCACGAATCCTTCGTGAAGATGATACTAACCTAGAAGTACTACAACAAGACAGACTACTATAGAACAAGATAACTCTCTGAATACTAGAGAACCTGAAACTATACTAACAACAAGAGAGTTACACTAGTCTGGAATGCTCAGATTGGGACTTAACTGGACTGAGGGGAATGGGACCAGGAAACCAGAGAGCCCTCACACCAAGATGGTACAGGCTGGAGCGGATGGATCATTTTTACACCGAAGCTCAAGTGTAATAAACATTCTCTCAACAAGAGGTACATAATACAGCCACGCCATCACCAAAAGGGATGATAAGAATCAACCATTTACAGCAAACTGCATTATGATAGTAATAACATTATTAATTATATATTATATACAGCACAATAAATATATGTTTGTAAACAGCGATAAAACCAAATCGGTGTGCAGCAAGTAATGAGAACCACGGTGGCAGGAGACTGCGGAGACAGGCTTGGTGTGAGACGTCAGGGAAGGGAGGTAGAGGTGGTCATGGGCCAGGTGAGTGATCTCCAGAAGGGCAGGAGGATGGCTGGCTGGTGTTGGGCAGAGGAGCCGATAACTGCCAAGAAACGGGTGATCCAGGAAGATGCGGGACAGGCTGAACATGAGCAGGTGGGCAATGCAGACGAGGAAAAAGCAAGCACAAGTTACTAGAAGTTTCAGGAACCAGAGACTGGATAGAACAGTGCACAGAACTAACTAGTGATCATGGTCCGGTGACAAGTGGTGAGTGGAGTCTATCTTTATTGCATTTCTTATCTTGATTGGCCTGGTCCCACCTGCTCATGCTTCTGCTGATGCTGATTGCTGATCACACCTAGGAGAAACAGAAAGGGTGGGGGGAGGGGAGAGCACTATCTGGAGCCCGTAGTAGCAGGCCTGACACAGAATGCACAAGGAAGATAATGACTAAAAACAGACAACAACAATAAAAACTAGAAAAGCACTCCGAGCGCACAGTACTCTGCCAAGGCTATTCAATATGGTATTGTCAGAAATGCAGCATTATTTTTAGAAATGCAGCATTTGTTTATTAATTATTGATGATCAGAAATCACGACACCATAGAATGTGGTCATTCAATATACTGTAGATGTACCCACAAACAAAAAGACCTTAAACTGTTTAAATATCATATTTTTAAACATGACATTGTATCGAAGTGCATTTAGGTCTGACACTGTCCCAGCAGTATAAACGGACTTCACAGTAAATCAGGACCAAACATTAAAACTTCTGCATAAACTTCTGCATAATCAACTGAATACATCCCATGGCAATTCAATGCATAGAGTGTGTGATACTGAATCTACACGGCTTCATTCAGTGGTTTTAGTAGCTGATTATGGCTGGGAGTCTCCTTTTGTTGGGACCCGTCGAGCAATAAAAACCCCTCCTAAGGGACGGCATAGTTCCCAAAATAGAAGAAGTTCCCAGTCACCGTGCATCAGCATTCTTCCACCACTTTGTGCTCCTTTTTTTGGACAGAGCCCTTGGACTGGACAGTGACCTCAATAGTCGGTGCTTCCCCACAAGACCCTGTTCAGGTCAGGGAGTATAATGTCTCGCCTCGTCCGCTGCTGCCAGCCTCTCGAGTGGTCCCATCTCATCCGTTGCCGGCCTCCTGAGTGGTCCTGTCTCCTTCGCCACCGGCCTCAAGAGTGGTCCTGTCTCCTTTGTCCCTGGCCTCCAGAGTGGTCCCGTCTCCATCGTCGCCGGCCTCCAGAATGGTCCCATCCTCTTCATCACCGGCTTCCAGAGTGGTTTCTCCATCATGAAACTACTCCCCAGCTCTTCCAAGAGCTGGGGAGTAGGCCTCCAGAACGGCCTCGCCTGTCCTGCCAGCCTCGGGGTCGTCTTCCAGAACAGCCTTGTGTGCCTGGCCCGCCAGCCTTGGAATATTTTGTTTTGTGTTTGGCCAGTCCTCTGGTCTGATTTGTTTTCGGACTTGTTTGTTTTAGCGTGCCTTAGTGCCGCCCCAGACTGTTTTGGACACTTTGTTTTAGTCTCTCCATCCTAACCTCATCCGCTCACCCGACTCCTCTTGGACTTTCTTTTCTGAGAAGCTGTATCACTTACAAGGAATTGTCAGTATACGCTTAATTTAAAGGGAGACACTTCTTACCCCTACTTAAATCCAAAACTCTGAACAGAACCTGCTCCAGACCAGGTTGGCTCTGTAGCATCAGTTACCATGAAGATGAAAAAAGAGCTACCTTCATGACTCTGAAATGTCTGACTTACCTCACTAACCCACTAATCTCACTTTATAGTACATCCCTGTGGTGTTTGGAAATGTTTCGCAGTTATGTGCAAGGTCAAATGTGGGTCAAACCACATACTAGAAAGCTAGTATTTTCAGATGTGTTCCTTAATTCTGCATTGTTATTGTATTTCACGTTGTATTCAACATGTTCACACTTCATTGGTTGCCATTGCATTTTTTATATAAGCATTACAAACAAAAACAAAAATGCACATTTTCAGGGATGTAATCCATTATCATTTGATGATTGACAACAGAATTGGGATTTATGGACCTGCAATTTTGCCTCTTTACTATTAGGTGTTTATTAGAACACTAACTTAAACTGAGTGGATTTACATGTGAGCATTTTTAAGTATGAGAAGATAAAGAGGGTATTCTCTGTAGAGATGAGCACACACAAGCCTAATACCATGTGCATGGCTGATTAACGGTGTCACGGTTCCTGCCTGGCCTCCCTTCCTTTCTTCTTCTCTCCCCTCTTCTCCTTCTTTTCCTCTCTCTCTACCTCCTTTTCTCCTTGCTTCTCTTCTCTTTTCCTCTCTTCACCTCCTCTTTGTTCCAGCCTGCCTCCCCCCACACCTCATTACCTGCATCTGTGAGTCTGGTGGATTAGTGGATTTGGTTTAGTTTGTGTATTTGGGGGTTTTTGGTTCTCAGTCTCTGATTGGTTTTTTGAGCTTTTTATTAGTTTTGCTGAATCCTTAGTTTTGTCAGTGTAGTTTGGTTTCTCAGTTCCCCTTACCTCCTGATTGCCTTTTTCTGTGTTCGGCTCTGCTGTATTATTGTTAAAGGAGTCTTTGCAACCTGACATTTCTTGCCTGTTACTGAGTGCTTGCACTCTGGGTTCAGACCCCCCTACCTGTGACAGTATGATCTGGCCAAACATGAACCCAGCAGGCACTAGGGTCTGGCCCCTAGCTAATGCTAGCCCCCCTGCAGTCCAAACAGGCCATAACTAGCCATAGGTGGGAGCTCAGCCCTTGTCTTCAGTCTCGTCCATGGATGGGTTTTTTTGAGGATTACAAGTCCTATGATTATTTAGATGCATTGTTTTGTTTGCTGGCGGAGTGGAAAAGAGCTGTTACACAGGAGGATGCAGCTGTGGCTGTGGGGCACCGGCAGACTGCCCAAAAGCCATGGCTAATTTGCCACCTGCCTGAGTTCATATTACATTTTCTGAACTCACCCCTGGCCCATCTGTCTAGTCCGCTTGTTAGCTCCTCGCCTGTTTTAGACCTGGCTGCACTGGATAAAGCCCAGCTCACTCCTGCACTCCTGTCCAGATCGTAGCCTCAGCCACACATCCCTGCCGTCCCGTCTGCTCCTTGCCTGGACCTGTCTGTTGAGCCGCCGGAGCCAGCTCCTCCTTGTTCCAGACCCCCCTAAAATAAAAATCCTGAGTATGAACATCATACAAGTGTGGCTACTTTTTGTCTTTTATTGATGAAATGATTAGGACTGTTTACATGTTTATAAATATAGTCTTTTCTTTGATTTGCATTTGGTCTTCAGTTTACAAACATACATAGTTGTGTTTGGGTGGTGGTTCTAGTACATCGTAATCGCCCTCCTCGGGCAATCAGACTGACTTTGAGGAGTATGCTGAGGCAGTGAGTGAGGCAGTGAGGCAAAGTGTACAGAGGATGTCACTGTAATTAAGACCTTCACTTCACGTGACAACCAACAACCTTGGATGATTTACAGTAGTACGCTTGCTGTCAGGGTGTGAGACAGGACTGCTCTTTGCTCAGCCAGGTCTGCGCTCTCAAAAGGGATCAACGCTGCGAAATGCACCTACACGGAGAAACTCCAGGGACACCTCTGTGACACAGGAAATACCAGACAATGTGGCAGGGAGTACAAGATGGACTACAAGAAGGTCAGCGACAATGACGCTTCTCTTCCAGACAGGCTCAGCAACTTCTTTGCATGTTTTAAAGCATCAAACTCTACAACCAGAGAGTGGGGACTGGTCCTTCTCCTCCATCAACACAGCAGATAAACGGAGGGCCCTAACCAGGGTTACCCACAGAAAGCGACAGGTCCGGACAACATCCCAGGACGTGTGCTCAGAGTCTGCGCTGGCGAGCTAGCAGATGTACTGACTGACATCTTTAACATGTCCCTTAGTCAGGCCATTATCCCCAGATGCTTCAAAACATCTACCATAGTTTCAGTGGCTAAGAAATCAGTTGTGTCCTGTCTGAATGACTATCGCCCCATCGCACTGACACCGATTGTAATGAAGTGTTTTGAATGGCTCCTCATACCACACATCACAGCCAGCCTCCCTGCATCACTTGACCCTCTTCAATTCGCTTACTGTCCCAACCGCTCCACAGATGATACAATATCCACCACCTTGCCTGTCATCACTCATCTGGACCATACAGACACCTGCGCCAGAATCCTGTACATTGATTTCAGGTCAGCAGTACCATCATCCCCCAGAGACTAATGGAGAAACTCCTCCTACTCGGCCTGGATACCGCCACATGCCTCTGGGTCCTGAAATTTCTGACAGAGCGACCCCAATCTGTCTGGGTCAGAAAGAATTTTTCCAGCACCATCAGGCTGAGCACTGGATCTCCTCAAGCCTGTGTGCTCTGTCCACTGTTGTTTACACTGCTAACACACGACTGTTCAGCCACACAAAAGGGGATCCAGATCATAAAGTTCGGCAACAACACCACAGTGGTGGGACACCTTCATGTGAATGAGGAATCAATGTACAGGGATGAAGTGAAACGCCTAGAGGGCTGGTGCAGAGAGAACAACCTGCTGCTCAACGTGGACAAAATGAAGGAGATGATCATCGACTTCCGGAGCTCACGACCTGAGCATGTTGTTTAAATCAATCCAACTGGACTTTAAGAAGGTTCCTTGAAGACTTTTCACCTCTCATCCAAGAGGCTTCTTCAGTTCTGGGTCATCGGAGTTTCCCTCCCCTTTGTTCAAGAACTTTTCCAGAGCCGCTGCAGGAGCAGGGCACTGAGCACATTGTCAGGGACTCCTCACACCCTCTCCATAAACTCTTTGAATTGCTGCCATCAGGCAAACATTTCCAGCGCATCAAAGGCAGAACTACGAGACTGATCAACAGCTTTATTCCACAAACTGTCAGAATACTGAACTGCTGATCTGGTCACATCTGCACCTTAGTGGATCTTGGAAGAACGCTCTCTCATCTTGACATCATCAAAATGACAACAAAGCTTGATTTGATTTGATTTGTACTATCTACATCATCAAAACTAACTTCTACCCTCATACTTTGTACCCTTGGTGTCAGGCAGTCACCTAAAAGTTGAAATCAACTTTTGAATCTGACAGCTTTAATTTTCTTGTCTGACTGATGGCATGTGGTCGAGCCTAAAGTAAGTCAGGATGCTTGGGTATTGTTTCCTCCCTTTCGCATTTCCTTTCTTCTCTTTCTTCTTCTCTTGCTCCTTCCTTCTCTCTGTTCCTTCCTGGTAGCCTGGAATGAAGTTGCCTGCTCATGTAGAGCCGTGTCAGACTGAGATGAAGCTGGTAATTCATCACCCTGTATTGCCTGCCTGTCACTGCTTCTCTACAGTTTTTTTGTGTGTAAAGGACTTGTATACCTCCATCCCCTCAAGACCTCCACTAAACACTCTCCTCCTTTCTTCTGACAGCTCCCTGGATAGATGGTAACAGAGGAAAGATTTAAGAGTGGGAAGGAGGTTGAACAAAGTGGTAGCTGGTGTTGAATTCAGGCAAGTGCAACCCCTGACCCAAGCAGTCCATTGGCTATAGGGTGTTCTTTCTTAACAGACTGCACTAGCACTGAGGAACGCTAATGGAGTTCCATTTTAATGCTGTTTCCTCCATAAAGTATGGAGACCCTGAAGTGCTGCACAGATTAGCCATTAACCTTTGCAAATGCATAGCATATGCTATGCTGTCTCTCAAGACCATTAAGATGCCTGAAATCTCCCACAGAGACAGAGGGAGACAGGGGACCCAAAGTTAGCAGTTAATCGGCCCATGTGAAGCCCTATTAGGGAACGCGATGCAGTCAAACTACAGTTTAACTGCTTTACTGACAATACGCAGTTTAACTGCTTTACTGACAATACGCAAAACTGTGAGGGCAAAAAAAAGTACAGATAATTAGCTGCCACTTTCCTGCTCATCTTCATTCTTTAGAAGTAAACCAGGATGTGATGAGTACAGGTGAGAATCAATTTACAGATACGAACCAAGAGAGAGAAGGGATGGTGCAATTTAACATATGTTTTATGAAATAAGAAAAAAAATTCATAGACAAGATCTGAAACTAAACCCCTGAAAAAGAACTAAACTACCCTCCCCCACTCCCCAAGTTATCCTTTATTGTTTCTGATTTCATGTAGTTTCGGTAGAAGAAATCTCTCCTTAAAAATTCAGCCTTAATGTAAAAAGCATGATGCACCACCTAAAAGGTTACGACAATGCAGAGTGAAAGAAGAAACACAATCATAGACAATCATAAAAAAACTTTATTATTGTTATAAGGTAAAGTTGACAACAGCATGCAATTACCACAATAAAAAATTAAAAGACTAGTATTTCTCTAGCAATGTTTTATCTTTGTCTCTTAAACCCTTTCTCAAGTTTTTGCGCTGCACAGATGAATTGTCTCTGTCCATCATCATAAGCACACTAAACACACAGCTTGGAAATACTGCCCTTGATTTTAAAAGTCAAGTTAATTAAAGTCATATTTTGCTGCTCGACAGAGCTTAAGCAACCCCCTCACATACAGGTACAAGTTTAATGAACTGCATACTGAAACATCAAAGAATCTTGTGAAACCACCGTTTCACAAGATTCTTCTCATTCTTCATGATGCTCAGTTTCACACGTATGGAAGCTTGTTAGTAACAAACTCACAACTAACACATAAATCAGTCATGCGTCAAACATGGGACTCATAAGCACATTATGAGTTGCAAGATACTGAACAAAACATGCCAATATGTTCAGGTGAACTGAGGGCGATAAATCAATAGGACAACAGTAAAAAGATGAGGAATAATAAACTGCAATGAATGGAAGAACGTATTTGTTAGCACAAAGTAAATCTTGAGCTTAAAATGTTGATTATGTGGAAGCTGGAAATCTGCATATCAACATGAAGTGGTTACCGCAACATTGCAACATTACTTATGACAAAACCACAGAAACAAATTGAAGCTATTAAGCTAAAACCACTCATAAGAGCAGAGACAGATTATTACCTGCAGAATAAGTTGCTGAAAGAAATTCATTTATCTTTAGGTGACAAACTGCTTTTACTTTTTACTTTTTCTGAAGCTGGCTTCTAGCTAGAGAGCTTAACGTAACTCTGATGTCTATACATAAATGTTAGGACAACAGCAGTAGAGTTTTTTAAATGAGGTGGAGATTTTCTTGAAACCTAAAAGCAATTAATTTTAACACAGGATATCTATTCAGATTTACAGTGCTGCTCACTTTTTATTTAATTAAATTGTTTCTGATTTTATAGAAAATTTTGTCAAGTTCGCAACGTTTTTGGCAAAATTCATGAATGAATTCCTGACATTTGATGTCTTTTTTGAATGTAAATATGGGTGTTGAAGGAAGAAAATAAAACTAAAAAAATAATTCAAGTACAAGATCTCTTTGAATTTTGGACTAAACTAACGACAAGCTTGAACTTGTATGACTCATTCTATCTCTACTGAAATAATGCCAACAACTGATAAAAAACTGCAGGAAGTTCACTGGAGGTGAAGTTTTGTATCAAGACATCAGAGTATACTCTGTATGTGAAAACAATCTAAATTTTCAAAATTAAAAGCAGAAAAGCTTGAAGAAAGAGAACAATGACAACATTCTGCTAGTTTGTAATCTAATAGGATTTGACCAAATATGAACCCAGAATAACATTCATGCTACCAGCATGAATTTGCTGGTAGCATGAATTGGTCTTGGATATTTCATCAAAATGTAACCAGATCCAAATCAGTCATCAAACTCCAAACATATTTGTTGCTTAAACTGAAAGACGAAATTTTGGCCACAAATCTGTATATATGCTCACAATTCTGTACTCAAGAACTTTGTCAGTGCCAACAAATCTGTCCATGCATGCTCTAAAATCTGACCTGCAGACTAAGCAGTCTGCAGGTCAGATTTTATAATGGAAATTGTAGAAACACATCAGGAAATATTTAAAAATTGGTTGGGCTCCATGTGCTGTTAGTTGATTTTGAAAGGCGATTTTCTTCTAAATGTGAGACATGAGGACAACACAAAAGGAACAAAAAATATTTGAATTACCGCGATTAAATTTAACAGGTTTACTGCATGTTCCGAACTAAGCTCAAACGCGATACACAACAGTCACTGTTCAAACATCTCAACCTGATTTTCTTTCTACTGAAATTTTGTATTTTTCTCTCAAATCAGACAGCTAATAAACATTCTGGGAAAAACAATGCTTTACACAAACATGTGAAGAGCTCTGTCCACAAATACAAGCAAGCAGCACACAAGGTATGAAAGAGACAGACAACAGAACTTGAAATATGTTTCATATATACATAGATAACCATAAACACACACTCTTTCCCTCACACACATACCCTTACAGGATTGGAGATAAAAACACAGCAAGTTGGTCCAGATAAATAAAACTACAGCAGCCTTCAGATGGGGCTAGAAATAAAAAGGTGGTGGCTGGGCAGTGTTTCCAAAACAACCACTTAGTTTCAAAGCTTTGTCTGCATTTGGAAGTTAGTGCCAAGGACTGAGTCAATAAAATCCAGTTCAATACACACCCGTTTTCATTTCTTGTATCCTTCACTGCATATGGTACTAATACACTGATGAAGTGTGTCACAAGGTAAAGAGGTAAAAGACATCCAAGGAGCAATGCTATGCCAGTAGTGTGCAGCAAATCCCTTATTGAATGTATTTAGTTCTATTTTCCAACATACAGAAAAAGTAATAACCAAAGACTGATCAATCTGCTGCTGTAGTTTTGCTAGTGACAGACAAGTAGAGATATCCATGTTTCAACAAATTTGCCATCATTTGAGGTAACAAATTAGTATTTTGTCAACCAGGATCCAAAATGGAAACAGTAATTGGAAATGCACACTATACTATTTCTGGGCAGTCATTTTTTCCCAAAATAACTAGATAGAACCCTAAAACAGAATGTGCATTGTTCTCTTTATGTGTTGTGCCTCTGTCAACTCATTTAGTAGAGCTAATGTTGGTATATTGCAGCTGTGTGTTGGAAACTCAGCAAAAACTGTCCTACTGCAAAATTCTAAAATGCACCTACATAGTTTTTTTTCATTTTCGTTTTTTTCGGTTTGAATAGTAGTTTTGAGTAAAAGGTGAAATTTACATAACACTGTAGCTAACACTCACATGATATAACTGATCATCTGAAAGACTGGGAACAAAAACTATTCTCAGATAATCTAAAAAAGAAAGTATGAACTTTGCAAAATGTTCAGCATGGACACAATGTGATGTACAATAAACATGAAGAAATTCAGGATATTTGTATTTCAACTGCCATCAGGGATTACATCAAGAGGAGAATTTAATTTGGCCAAGCTAGTTGTGTGCTAAGTGCACACTGATGATGCAGATGTGCTCCTGTTATGCATTTACACAGACTGCTAAACATATTATTTATTGCTGAGATACAATTCAGTCATGGCTGAGTAGGCATGTTGTTAGAGGATGGGTGGGAGGAAGAAGAGAAGTGTGTTCAGCAGGATGTGTCCTGATCTTGATAAAGAACTTGCACGAATGAATTCTGGACACCGAGGTGAAAGATGATGAGGCAGCACGATAAGACCATGAGTTAGAAAGGTGTGTGAAAGGGCCATGTACCTACTTTTTATAATAGTGTGTGCATTGACCACTGAAGTCTTTATATTTCTAGCCCCTTCCACATTTGCAAACTCCTTGTGGCATTTCATCTAAAAGCAGGAACCAGAGCCATGACACCAGATTAACTCACAACAACATAAAGAGCACAAAAAAGCTGGAATAGAACTAGAACTACTGCATCTGTCTCTGCTTCAGTGAACTCTCTTTCTACAACTTTCTTTTGCTTTGAAAATCAAACTTGAATTAGTGTGAAATCACTAATATGTTCTAAACATGCAGTCTGTGTAAGTTTTAAAACCTCAAGCAAGCACTGAGTGGTGTAATCGATACATTTTGTTCTAGTATTTTCTGTTTTGATGCTACGTCTTCTTGCTGGTGGCTTTGTCTTGTAAGGAGGTGGACATGGCGCTTGTGGCACCAGTGGTGGCAGTTGGGATTTTGGACCTCTGGCACTGTGGCTCAGACGTTGCAGAAGTGGTGGGGGGTGAGTTGATGGTCTGACAAGCTTCTGCTGCACCCAGTCGTGCAAATGCAGAACTGGCAGTAATATCTCTGCTTGCAGACCCTGGTGTGGGCCTTTCTGGGACATTCATGCCAGCTGGTAGTGTTGGAGCTGTACAGTCTTTCTGGGTGGAGGTTTTGGTCAGCCTCTGTGAGGTGGTCAGTGAAGCAACACACTTTGTTTTCTGTCTGGTTGGGGAAAGGGTGGGAAAGGAGAGGGGTTCAGAGAGTGAGACTTCTGAGGTGCTACCTCTAGATGGTTTCTGGTCCTTTGTGCCCTTCTCTGCAACAGCACTGAGTTTGACAGGATCCAGAACCCTCTTAGTTACTGTTGCAAGCTGGGACATAACTCTGTCTACCCCACTCTCAGCAGGTGGAACGGGGGAGCTTGAACTTAAGCTGGAGCTAGAAGTGGCTGAAGACAAAGCACTACTAAGACTTGCAGCAGCCGCGGCTGCACACAGCCTTCGGTTGTCAGCCTCCTTCTTCTCCTTGGGGATGCCTGGAGAGGAACAGGAGGTGAGTGGAGTCTCTTGGCTGTCAGTGGTTCGGGAGTCTGTGGTATTTGTGATGGTTCTGCAGTTGGGAGTATCTATACTCGCTGTAGAGGGGGCAGTGGTTTTAGGGCTGTCCAGGCTTTGTTCTTCTGCTTTAGACTCCAATGATGCTGTCTTTCCCTTAATACTCTTTGAATCTTGTGGGGGAGTTGGCTTGAGAAAACTGTCCTTGCTAACTGAGATGAATGCACTGCCTGGAGTGGAGAAAGGAAGGGGACCCCAAGTGGGTTTTGTAGTATCAGTCAGCTCTAGAACCTTCTTCTCACGTCTTACAACTTCCTCTGTGGATAAGGACGGGTCTCCGTCTTTTACTCCAGCAGAGGAGGTGTTCTGACTGGGCTTACTTTCTGCAACGGACGGTAGTGTGTGTGAGGGAGTGGGCCTGCCTAGGTGTGAGGGCCCTGAGTGACTGAATGTAGCATTGGTGGTGTAGGGGGAGATGCATAGGGACGGCAGCGTGCCTCCGGGCCCTGTTTGCACAGTGGTGGGCCTAAGCAACGGAGGAGAGGTGAAGTTTGTCCCCCTGCGTCCGTCCTGGCTGTCCTCTGAGCCCTTGTCTGTCTCATCCTCAGATGAATCTACCTCATGGATGGCATCTTGCTTCTGCAGTGATTCCCTCCGCTCAGCCCTGTCCTGTCGAATGGCTGACAGTTTTTCCTTCAGTTTGTTTTTCCTGCTACCCAGGCCCAGTGAACTGGACACTGCAGTAAGGGCACCATCCCCTTCCTGACGTCCTAACTTCCTGGATGAGGAGGAGTGAGTCTGCAGGCTTGCCTTCTCTATGCTATGCCCTGATGAGGACAGGAGACTCTCACTGGCAGACTCCTAAAGGTCACAGGAGACACAGAAAGGTCTTGTCAAAACATATGCTGATATTGTTTGCTGGTTCACTGAACACTGAATCAAAACCAAACATTCGTTCAGGATCTATTCTAATCAGCCTTTGCAATCTTCTGGCTTAAGTTAAATATTAAACTAGGGTACTGGATTTATTCTATTAATATGTAATAAGACCATGCTTAATCAGTCCTGAAAATGAATCAAAACTCAGTAGAACTACAGCTTTTCATTGTCGGTTTAGGGACTTTTTTATTTTAGTTGACTGAGTGTTGCTGTAAGGGAGGAAACAGTTCAACAACCACAATTTAAGAATTCAGTGACATTCATGCAGCCTTTCATTAAATGATATTACATTTCATGAGAACGGTTTCCTTTTTCCTCCTCAGTTGTACTACAATTCACTCGGTTTCCAGGGCTTCACACACAGCTTAGATAAATCACTAAGTGATAAAACGTTCTGGAGGACTTAATTTAGAAAGAATATGTTACATTTCATCTTCTGGTGACATATTCAGGCTAGCCTGACTGTTGGAGCCAGTCAAATAACAGCATTCTTTACTGGTGTACTAGCTGTTTTCAAGTTAAGTAGAGATTTGTAGGTCTCAGTCACGTAACACAATAGTGTTACGTGACTGAGACCTACAAATCTCAAATCCATGGGGAATCTGAGTATGTAATAGAATATAAATGATATTTCTTTAAATTGACCACCACTAATCAAATCACTATGAGCAATAGTGTGACGATTATGGTGTCAAAACTTCTAACACAATCACAGAACCAACACATTGTTGAAGTCACTGGTGCGTGATACATTTTTACCTGAAGACGCTGCAAGCTCGGCTCCCTCTGCATCATCTCCTTCTTAAATTCTGAATGTGAGATGTCCAGACTGTGTTTCCGGCTCCCCACAGTTGTTCCAACCACCAGCTTCCTCTCCGCCACTGCTGCTACCCCAGAGGGAGATAAAGGGGAGCTGGAGAGAGAGGCACCCAGTTTCTCGGCTGACTGCACCCGTTTGAGGAGTGGAGAGCGTGGAGACTCTGCGCTCTTGGGCCTGGATATCTGCCTCACAAGAGGAGGGGAGGAGTGAAGATTCACAGGGAATGACTGACCCACGGTAGACTGGCCCAGAGCATAGCTGGGCAGTGGTGAGGGAGAGCGCTGAGGAGAGCTGCTTTGAGGTGTGGGTGAAGGTGTGCGGGCCAGAGGGGAAAGGGGGATGTTGCTGGCAGACTTGCGTCGAGGGGAGCGATACTGCCGCTGGAGCTTTGGAGCAAGGCCATGCAGGGAGCTGGGCCGGATGTGTCCGGAGCTCGCTGGAGAGTTTGGGACACTGGAGCTGGGGGAGCTGCTCTGGGATGAGTTTCCCCCAACTGAGGGACAAAGAAGGAGAACAATGATGCAGGAGAGATATACTCAGAAAAGTTCCACAAAACACTGTCTAATTCAGTTTATATCAAAAAATTGAAGTGACAGGTGACCACTGTCATCATTTTCTCTTGTGTCTATGTTTTGGGCATGTAAAAATAACATACATTATGTACAGAAATATTATTTCATGGAGCTTTCTAGGTTTGGCGTCTGTGTGTGTTTCTCACCTGAGTGGGTGGAGTCTGGGGTGGACCTGTAGCCCTGCGTTGGGCTTCGTGGTGACAAATTGTGCGTTGGTGAGCCGGAGCCGCTTTCCCCGGAGGACAGGGAGCGGTTTAAAGAGGACAAACTGCGGCTGGTGTGGAGGAGAGACGCCTGCTTGGTGATCTTCCTGAACAGAGATGTCTTCTTCTTACTGAGAGAGGAAACTCACAATTAATGTGCAATAAGTCTTTGCACATGTACATTTTTGCAGCTTTTCTCCCATCTGTGTCCTACCTGTCCTGCCCCTCCTTGTTCTTGGTCTTCCTGTTGCGCCTGGCCATCTTGGATTTGTGGCTTGTCTTTCGAGCAGGGCCAATTTTGATTGATGTGTTCTCAAATGGGGTGGCAGAGATGGACACTTTGGAACCACTCTGAGTAATGACACAGAATTAGAAACATGTTTCATCTGAATTTGAATACAGTTTGTTTCTGTTGTCTGCTTTACTACTCTTGGCAGAGGTGGCATTTACAGGACTGGAGTTTGATTATATACTTTTATTGTAGTTTTTATGTTCACCTTTAATTTTAGTTGACACACGATCATAAACTGCCCCTTGTCAGGCAGCTGAATTCTAGCTTGTCAGGCTTCAAGCTTTGTACTTGTAGCCCAACCACAGTGGTCCAGACTATTCAGTGTTCTATGAGGAACTACTAGCAGCTACAGGGGTGTTTAAGGTGTGACGAGTGGGAAGCAAATGCTCATTCAAAAACAACAACAGATAGAGGTACAACTTTTAGGTGCAAATTTTCTTTACATTAACACTGGCTTCTCACTAACTTTGTTGACTAACACAGCTCCTATGACTATAACTAGATACACACTGATGATACACTGATGCTCATCCTTGAAAACTGTTTGGAAAAGGGCAGGCACTTTCAAAAAATACTTGGTAGATAACGGGGATAAACCATCTGTCTATCTATCATGAGGTGCATTCATCCAAACTGAACAACAAACTCTATTGCATTGCACAACAGCCCCAAATAGCAAACACAGCTATATATAGGTGCTAGAAGACTATAGTCCTCTGAAAAAATTATTTTACAGAGAAGTAAAGATTGAGCGTGTCTTATGTTGGTACCTTTAGTATCAGCTCCACCACCTCTGTGTGAACCAGACCGTGGACTGGCTCCCCATTGACATGGGTGATCAGGTCTCCCTCCCTTAGCCCCGCATCATGGGCTGGTCCCCCCACCTCCACATGCTAAGGGAAAACACAGACAGATAGACAGAAAGAAAGAGAGTGATAATGAGGATCAGAGGGCAGAAAGGACGAAGGATACAGAGGAAAGAAGTGAATGAGAAAGGGAGGGAGACACATTCAACTTGGGCTGAACCTGTTATGTTATTTACTGCTGATTTCTGTCAACAACAACAATTTTAATTCACAGCAACCACAGTGATACTGTTATATAGTCACTCTGTACTAAAAATATAACTCAATAATAATATATTAAAACTCTCTCATTTTGTTACAATCTGTATTATTGTGGGTTTTCTACCTTTTTAATTTCAAATATATTTCTTTGAGACGTCAGAACCCATCTTTGTGAGTTATAAAGATGTTGGTACCTCCACAGTTTTTCATATTTTCACACTGAACATGTCATCAATAAATCTGGTGATACTGACCCAGACCATGTGATGTACAGTGTAGATATCAGAGTCTCCCATGTAGACTCGGATAGCTCTCAGAGTAAAGCCATACTTCTTTCCCACTCTGTGAATGACAATGGCAGGTTTAATGCTGCTCACAGCTGGGGATAGGTCTCGGCTTGGAGAGGAGTCCCGGGATGATGGATTGGATGACAGTGAGTGGGGAGACATTGGGCTGGCCAGTGGAGAGGCTCCATAGTGGTCTACAAACAGAAAGTGACTGATTATTATTCATATCCTTTATACTAGCATTGCAAATCTTCTGCATTGTTCTGCAAAAGAAAAGTTTTCTATAATGAATCAAAACTGTAACAAAAGTTTATACTGTCTAAATCAAAGAGTCTTTGCCATTGCTCACTTTAGCTCTCAAACACAAAACTTAGATTAAATGCGATTCTGGTGTTTAGCCACAACTTGACATACTAACCTGCAGGGATCATCAATGACAGTGTGGTGGCGGAGGCTGACTTGATGACCTTGTTAAGTGGCCTAGTGCTTGGGGTTGTATGTTTGTCTGCATCTCCAGACAGCAGACGATGGCGAGCCCTGCGAGCCGCCAAGTCGCTAATGGCTTTTGGAGTGGATGGAGAATCGCTGTCTGCTGCCACTTTGGCAACTGCTCCGACTGCACCATTACTGCCATTCGCCCGTTCGCACATGTCACCTGAGCTGCTTGCTGCATTGACAGAAGAAAACGGAGGAACACCAGTGAGAGAAGGTCAATTTATGCTCAACCATCTTCTTAACTGAAAGTTTCTTTAACCATAAACTATGGATATTTCTAAAGAAAATTGTGAAATTTTAGCTTGATACATAAAATACTTTCCAAGTAATTTTTTTTCTGGAAACCGCCCACTGGCCTTTCAGCACATTTTTTTGCACATTCAAACTGAGGCTATGTTTGAAGGTAATTTTCTCAGAGCCTAAAAATTCCACTGTTCATCATGTTGATGTTCCAAATCCATAATATTGAACCGTTAAAAGGGAGTTTTTTCTTGCCACTGTTGCCGTAGGGCTTGCTCTGCGGTTCAGGCATATGGGTTGCTAACAACTTGCTGTTCTTGCTCAATCAATCATACATGTTCAGAAGCAATAACTTTTTAAAAAAAGTTTTCAATTTCAATGTAAGTATTTCATATTGCAGAGTACTCTTTATTTTTTGTTTTGTACTATTGTGACCTGCGAATACATATGGGTCAGAAAATATCAATGGTTGTCTTTTGCATTGTCAATGTTCTTTTCGTTAATGTATGTTCAAAAATTGGAATTTTCAATTCAATACAATACAATACAATACAATAACTTTATTAATCCCCGAAAAGAAAGTCAATATTCACGATGTATTTTTTAAAAATCTGGTCTTTTCCCTACTGGTAAGAGTAGCAGGAAAGTGTCAAAGTCATCATTTAGTGACCATTGTAAACATGAACATGTGTATACATGTTCATGTTGGTAAAATTTTGCTAAATATTTAATGACATTTTTGTAAAATTCACATTGTATAATTTAAAGGCCTAAAATCTGGAGATACCCTGAAACACTTCTATCTTTTCCCATAAGAGTTGCTTCTATAAGCAGGAGAATATTTGTTATCACATCTAAAGAGTTTTCATGCAGTTCTATTATTCCAGCTGGACACAACAAACCAGACTAGTTTCATAGCTTTGTCAGCTCACTGATCTGGAAACAGAAATGCTGTCTTGTTTATTATAACCTCCTTATGTTTCTACAGTGTGTACAGTTGGTGTTCCTGCTTACGCGTGAGCTTGGCCTTGCTTAGCTGACTGGAGGTGGAACTCGGTATGGTGGGACACTCCTTGAGCTTCGGCTCCCTGTCTACTGGGAGCTCTGGGATAGTGAGGGGAATATCATCACACTGTGGGCCCCTCACAGCACTAGGACCCAGCAGGTTCTGACTATTATGGCTGCCATCTACAATGTAGAGAACAAGAATAGTGACTTGAAATTTATGCTACTGCTCACTTTACTCTTTTCTTTCCATTTAAACTTTTCCTAAATGCCTCTGACTAATAGGCTACTTCAACGATTTAACATCTTTAGGGTTTAGAAGTATACGGCATAAGTTACATCAATGTCTGCAACAGTTTTCAAAGTGATGCTTTGTGTGAAAATAACCTACATTCATTCTGCCATCTGATGCCTATGCATTTCTCAGAAACCCTCATCTGAAAACTGTACACTCTCTTTTTTTTTGAGGGTGGATAAAAGACCTCTAACAACCAAGCAACAACAAAAAAATTCAAATATGAAGCAGAGTAGGAATTTATGGCACAGCTTTATTTATTTACTTTGGAGGTGTTTGGAGAAGGGAAGCCACAACTTGTATTAAAACAACTATTTATTTGGGAGACCAGTGTGTGATATACACTTTTGTAATACTTTCTAACTGCACCAAACTTAACAACTTTCTCTTATTCTGTCCTCTGTTTCTGGACTAAGTCGATGGACAGTTTAATATGGGCAGATAGTGTGCACAGGCTATCAAAAAAATCCTGCTTTTACCTTCTTCCTCTGAGCAGATAGCAAAGCGTGGCATCTCAATGATGGCAGAGCAGCAGCGTCTCCTGACTGTCAGAGGTGGGCTTGAGTCACTTTCTGTGTGGGAAGACTCAGAGACTGACAGGCGCTTTCGCAGTCTGGACAAGGGAAGGACCGGAGAGATCAAACACAAGCACAGTTATAAAATACAGATGACTGAAGTTTATATTTCTTAATCTTTTCCTAGAAGTTAAAAATAAATTATTTTAAGAAACAAAAAAATGACAGCCCATGAATATCTGAGTCTGTGTTGTTTTTTGGAGGAGAGTAACTCACATTTCTGGAGATCCCACCATCCAGGATCGATCTCTGGACTTCAGGCCACTCAGGCTGTCGATGCGGTCTCCTCCCTCTTCACTAAGGCTGCGTTTTGTGGGAGGAGGAGTCCTTTTCTCCTCATGCAGAGACAAACGCTCCATACTGCTGTAAACCTACACAAAACACATTGCACATTAGACGTCACTTATACAGCAGAGGCCATCAACGTTTTCTGACTTTAGTAAGACTGCACTAAATCAATAAATCAAATGGAACAACAGTAAAAACAGTAAAAGTCTGATTTGAGAGGAACAACATTTTAGAGACTGTAAAAAAAAACAAAGTTAATTCATAGACATCAATCTATTCAGTTATAAGCCTAATAACTGACAATGCATGTCTGGGAAGAAGCTTGATTTAATATGTCAAACAGCGTTTTGTTGATTTGAATGTAAGAGAAGCGTGAATGTGTCAGGTGTATACCTTGCTGAAGCGAGGTGAGCAAGAAGAGAACTGTCGTATCTCTACATGTTCATCGTCATTAGTGTCATCGTCTTCCTCCGAATCCACATGGTGGTATCGATCAGAACGAGCTGAGACAGAGAGTAATTAGGTCACATGCTGATTATAGTGTGAGTGCATGACTTTCAGCTGAGGGATGTTTGCGAGGCAGCAGGAGACATACTGTCAAAATAACTGGTGTCATCCTCTGACTCCAGCTGTGGAATAAATTCAGCTTTCTGTCTCAATAGGCTGTTCCAGTCCAGTTCGGTGAAGAAGGCGTGTTGCTTCACCTCAAAGGCACTTCCTTTGGAGATGGAGGAGGAAGGAGAATGTAAACATGGTGGAAAAGGGTGGACAGGTGGGGGATGGATTGATAGAAGGAAAACACATCAGCTTTGGTTGAGAGTGACTGGACTTTAATTTTGAAAATGTGTGTGGACAAAAGTAAGCCAAAAGACAGCAAAATCCATCCCAGCAGAGTACTAACCAAACAAGCACAAAAAGCTAAAGAGAGAAAAAACTGAGTGATGATGTGTGACCAAAAATCACATATGGACACCGAAACATGGGAACAAAGAGAATCAGATTCTTGGAGCATCAGTTTCAGTACAGAGAAAACCAAATACCAATCCTTTTTTAAGATTTGCTATTCAGTGATGTAGTGTGTTTTGTTCTGTCTGGCAAAGTTGCTCTCCTAAACAAACAACTGCCTATGTTGGGTGCCTACTGATGAAGAAACAGCACACATATTGCTACTACTGTCACATGTCACCCCTTCATTCCATTTCCCATGGTTATCCACAATTCTTTCATCCTTTGTTACCATCTGTCATACCCCCGTCTTACCTGTTGTTATCACACCTTTGCTATTTGTTAGAGATCGACCGATATGGGTTTTTCAGGACCGATACCGATTATTAGTAGTTAGAGGAGGCTGATTGATATTTGGAGCTGATATTCATTTGCAGTAAAAGTGTAAAAATTGCCGTAAAAAAATTTTAATAATGCAAACACTGAACTCGGTTTAAATGCATAAAGCATGTTTATTTAATCAAACAAATAGCAAATAATAGCTCCAGAAGTGCATGGATTTCCTAGACTCAGAAGCATCTCTTATAAAGTTGAATAAAAACTGAAATAAATAGCTCCCTGAATTTTTTCCACAGTAAATAAAGAAAATTTAAATATAACTATAATGACTTATCTTTGTTTTAGCCCTTAGGAATCTGGGGGGACAATTTGACTGAGGTCCATTTTTGACTAATTCTGATTTTACCTTTATATTTCACCTTAAAAACTGATCTTGCTTTGCTTGGTGTCTTTTTTTCAGCACAACCTCCCCTGTGTGATTCTACAATTATTTTTGCACTTTTGAAATAATGTATGAACACACTTGACCTAAAATTGCAGAAAAAATATAGAGCCAGAGTAGGAAAAAGTTAGATTTTTTTTTCACTGTGGACACCATAAACATGTGTAAAGAATCCTTTTCAGAACTTAGAATGCAAATATAAATTGTTTGTCATAAAATAATGTGCAAATTTAGCAGTCAACACAGTTATATACCACTATTTGCACTAAAATGCAGAAAATTTTTAGGTGCTTTTGCACAACTATTTACAAAATCATCAGGAGTCACAATAAAATTTTACATAAATGAATTTGTGCCACTCCAAAAAACTTTTTCTGTCCACCACAGTCTGTACAATGGCAAAAACAATAAAAAACGGGCTTTAGGACCATGGGGAGAATCTGGAGTCCTGGTAGTCTCCATTGCTGGATTATTATTATTATTATTATTATTATTATTATTATTATTATTATTATTATTATTATTATTATTATTATTATTATTATTTTACATCTGAAGCAAAGTCTTCATTTTCTGTGCATCTTGTGTCTTCTCTGTGTCTGGCAGAGAGAGTGATCTGTGGCCAAAGCCAGTGAAGGACGTGCTGCTCTCTGAGTGGAGCTGAGAGCTGCTCTCTCAGAGAGTTATAACTTATCCCCTGACGAAAAAAAATGATAGAAAGTTCCAAATCTGCACTTTGGCCATCTCTCCTCTGTGTATTTCTAAAATATTCCACTCTCTTACTAGTAACACAGAGACTGGGATTGTGTCATCCCCCAGCCGCTGTGTTGAGCGTCTTTGTCCCAGGTGCTCCCAGCGGGGAGGAGTCTCAAAGCTTTTTGTTTTTCACATGTCACTCCCCCTGATGTTTCTGTGATTGTTTTTGTGTCGGCTACAGAAGGCTTCACAGAATCTCCCGTTTAGCCATAGTAGCGTACACAGCCTGGTCTTTGGAATGCCAGAGGAGAGACCAAATCAGATAAGGAATCCTTTCTTTCTTGGATGTTTATTCAGACCCACATCAAACTGTCACTTTGGACAGTTTCCAGGACCAGGAAATCTTCTTTCCCAGGAAAGAGACTTCATTAATGTCACAAGTTAAATTACAGCAGGACGGCTGTGATCTGCCTCATAACACTCAGTTTCTGGAAGAAAACTAAGTTACAATATTCTTTTCACAGCAAAGTGACACTCAGACCTCCTGGAGAGGAACGGAGTTTCTCTCCGAAAAGTAACACCTTGGCAGAAACACAAGATAATGACTCTCACTTCTGCTGTGAATGTTTTTGATCATACCTCACCTCATGTCTAACCCCCCTCCTTCCTCTAGGGAATGCTTCCTGCCCCTCTGCAGAGGGGCATCTGATAAGAATGGGTCGTAAATTTTTATGACTCACATGCGAAATCCTGTGTTAAGAGTGTTACAGTTTTAAACTGTAACACTCGCATAATATCATATGTTTTAACTTGTTTTATAAACATCGGTCTCCTCTCTTTCTGAGAACAAAGAGAGAGTAGTCAGATTACTAAAAGTCGCGCCAAAGTTTCTCTCCACGCCCAGGTCTCTCGGACATTGATAAAAAAGGCCGGACAATGCGTTTCTAGCCTCTTGCCTCCTGCTCTTCGCTCTTAACCTCTCCATTCTGACACAGAATGCTTCGTCCACACAGCTGATTCAACGCCTTATCTCCGTTCTTTAGACACGTGTTGTTTTCTTTAACTTTACTTTGAACTTTTACTTTCTTCTGCGTTTCTTTTTGCTAGCTTATTCTTGTCGCCCTTTTCATTTTTGCGACATAATTTAGACGTTGCTCACTCTCAATACAAGCCTGAGCTTACACTTTAATCTGTTTTGCCAATAAGAAATAATTGGAATCAAAGTTTTACTTTTTCTAAATTTCATCACAGCATCAGTTCAAGTTTTAAAATCCCGTTTTATCATTCGGCAGACGCTAACTCAAAACAGAACAAGAGCCACTATTAAACAAGTTATTTTTCATCAACCCTGGAAGAACAGCATCGGCTCTCCACCACCTGCGGTGCCAACACCTCGGAGGTTGGCAGAAAGAGCCGACTGCGCTGGACCATCTCCTCGGCAGGACTTGACTCATTGCCTGGCCACACGACGCTCTGGGAAAAGGAAAGCCTAGGTGCATCGTGAACACGGTTCTGGCCCATACCACGTCCCAGCCGAACGGGGGTTTTGAACAGTGCTCCAGAAAAGTAAGAATCGCTGAAGTCTTGCTGGTCCTGATTTTGGGTTGATGCCAGTAATAACTTGGTTAACTAAATCTAATCACTCTTTAACGCATCAATTGTAATCCAAATTACCAGCTCATTGTGAGAGTTTGTCCACTATCTGGCCTCCTTCACCATCATTCTCTTCCTTTAAAATGTTAATTTGATTCCCCGCAGCCAACACGCACACAGACACACACACTCAGTATATGCTTCTTTCACTGTATATAACTCACCTGTATTGTTTTAGTAGAATAGTTGATAAATACCTTCATTTAGACCAATTCACGTTCTCGTGTGTTTCTGTGTGTGGAACTGAAGTCAATTAAATCAGAATTCTATACTTTTAGATATCTGACTGATCAACTGTATTCTCATCAGAGTTTCTTTGAGATTTTGCTTAATTTAATAATTTCCTCAGGCAAACTGAGGTGGTGCCCCCTTTTATTAATGAGTGCAAACGTAACTACTTCAGTAACCACTGAAGTAGCTACGTTCAGTGGTTACGAAACGCGCTCATCTAAAGTTCGCTCAAAAGTACAGCATTGACCATAATTCTGGTTTTACTTGGCCGATCAACACAATTTAAAAACTGGTAGAAAGTTCAAAATCCACACTTTCGACACACGTTTAAAGGGAGACTCATCGACACTTCATCTTTCTGCTTCGTTTGATTACGCAGAGGGTGAAGTAATTCACAGACATGTCGGGAGTTTGCAGAGCTGCTGCTAATGTTTACTCCGCTTTTACGTTATTCTGCGCTGCTCACTGTAACGTTAGTCGGAGTTGTGAGATGTAGAGCACTGGGATGTTTATTACAATTTCAGAAGAGTTTTCTGCATGTAAACGACACCTGTGTTTTCTCTCTGGAGCTTCTCACACGAGAAAACTTTCCTCTTCGCTGTGTGTGTGTGTGTGTGTGTGTGTGTGTGTGTGTGTGTGTGTGTGTGTGTGTGTGTGTGTGTGTGTGTGTGAGGACAGCTTCAGCTTCACAGGCTCTGCTCTTGTCGCTTAACCAATCAGAGGGCGCGGAGTGGATAGTGCTGGAGACAGAAAGCAGGAGAGAGAGAGGCGCGGCTGCATCTGAGCCGACATAATCCTGTTTTAAATTGATTTCTTCATATCGGCCCGTTGGATTAAAAAACAGCCGATGCCGATATATGTCAAATTTCCTTTTTTTTTTGTCTGCATTTATTCTCATTGTTTAACTCCACAAAAGGGGTGTCAACATTATATGAGATTGATGCATATTTTAGTCTTGCAGCCAAATATTTTAATATTTAGTGCATGTGTGTGACCATCACCAGCCCTCCCTGAAAGCTAAGCAAGACATTCTTTATTAGAATTCCCTATTATGAGCCAGGGAGGGCAGTGCTACACCTCAGTGATGTGTGGGGGAAACAAAGACTGGACAGGACGAAACTGGACGAACAGGGATAGGAACTAACAGGCTGTGCTATTACAATTAAAGAGTGTCAGGTTAGCACCTGACACTCTTTAATTTAGTTATTCCTATGTTATTCCTAACTGCATAAAACAAACAAACAAAAAACAACAACAAAAAAGAGATTCAATAAATAAATAAATAAACGGTATTGAACACCATAATTGTGGATGTCTTGACAGTGTAGAATAGAATAGGCTGGAAGAGGATACTAGTGAAAAAGAGAATGAGTTTAGTATAGAGACTCTGGAGAGAGTCTTAGCACATTCTGGTGGGTCCCATCATTCGCTAACAATGGGACGCGACAGGGGCTGGCGAGACCTGATCAAACATGCAAGTGTGAAAGACCCCGAAGACCAGAACAGCTATTACAGCAAGGCAGGGCCAAGCCAACAGGGCACCCCCTCCCCCCTGGGCCACAGGAGCCACAGGGTGGCACCCCCAGAGAGCCACCGGGGCCACTGGGGCCACCGTGAACCACGCAGACCCAGAGAACAAGAGGGAGCAGCTACCGACACCCCCGCCGCGTCAAGATCAACCCAGGCGGCCCGAGGCACGAGGACCCACCCGCAACCCAAGCCCCAACCCTGCCCGCCCCAGCCCCCACCAGAACCCCCCATCCCACCACCCTACCACCCCGCCCAGAGCAGCGCCCCGGCAGACGCCATAGCCCACCACGGGCCAGCCGCACGCAGCACCCTGCCCCGGAGGGGGGACCAGGACGCACTACAAGGAAGCAAGGGCCATGAGCCCCATGCCCAGCCCGGAGCCGGCATGTCAAAGATGCAGGGCGCCCACCCTGCAGCATCACCGAGACCCCACCCATCCCACCCCAGCACAGCACCAGGCCCGGACAGAAGCCCCCAGCCAGCAGAAACTGACCTCCATTGGTGGCACACAGGCCCTGTGCCCAGATGAGCCAGAGTAACCCCCCCCCCCCCCCCCCAAGAGAGACCACCTGGCCCCCATGCCAGACCCCAGGCAGTGGAGTGCCCCAGGCCCCCCCAGGGGAGGGAGAGGGGTGAGGAGGAGCGGGAGAGGGGAGGGCTGCAAACAGACTTTAGGTTCATTAGCGCCACCTACTGGGCTGGAGTGTTCATCAGTGACTGGTGTGTCAGAAATGAGGGAACTGAGAAAGGTGCGATTAAATGCTTTAATTTATTTAACGCGTTCGGTGTAATTAATTAATCAAAATTAACGCATTGAAGCCCCAAAATTAGCCATCAAAATTAGCGTGTTAACACGCACAATAATTACTCAGATTAAGAATTTTAATACAATTAACGCATCTGCAGCGCAGAATGACTCAAAATCCCTCAAACAAGGCATTTCGGGTATTTTAAATTTGATGGGTCGCTTCTATTTCACCGGCGCAGCTTTTCCAGTGTTAGCTCAGGAAATACACAGACCAATTAGGTACGAGTTCAGCCATCCCACGTGACGCTACTCAGCCAATGAATTGGTCTCTGGAGTCCAGCCTAAACATGGCAGCTGATTTCAGAAAACAGGTGAGGGACAGACGAGAGGAGGACAGACAAAAAGATAAACAAGAAAAGCACTCAGAGAGTGCAGTGCTCCACCAAGACTGTTCATTCTTCAATTTGTGCATTGACAAATCACGGCAACACAGAATCTGGTCATTTAATATAGTGTTAACTATATTAAATAGTTAACTGCCCAGCAGCTGCCCGACCGTGGTCAGAAAGCACAGGGGAGGTCAGTTCTGGAGCCTATCCCAGCTGACTCGGGCGAAGGCAGAGGACACCCTAGACAGGTCGCCAGTCTGTCGCAGGGCTACATACAGAGACAAACAATCACTCTCACATTCACACCTACGGGCAATTTAGAATGATCAATTAACCTCAGCATATTTTTGGACTGTGGGAGGAAGCCGGAGTACCCAGAGAAAACCCACGCATGCACAGGGAGAACATGCAAACTCCATGCAGAAAGATCCCGGGAAAGCCGGGACGTGAACCAGGGATCTTCTCGCTGCAAGGCGAAAGTGCTAACCACTACGCCACTGTGCAGCCCTACCCACAAACTAACTAAATAAATAAATAATTACCTTGCGTGAGCACAGGCATGTATTGTGCATGCGTACGTTATGTAGTACAATCTGTACTACATAACGTACGCACTGAATTGCGTGACCAAAATATTTAACAGGTCGAGTGAATTGATGCAGGTAACTGACACAGCATTCAGCATCAGCACTCTCTTGTAGGAACAAGAGAGTGCTGATGTAGAAGAGCACAGGCTGTGGCATTCTCATGGATCTAAAAATGTAAATAATCTGTGGGTCCACACTGATGGCCGTTGTTGTGGCTCCCACCTCCTTGTACCCGTGGCTAGCACATATGTCACACGGATTTTCACATGTAAGCAAAGGAGGGATGTGTGAGATAGTACTGAAAGACTGGTGTGCTCCAGGATTTACTGCATATGCACAAAAGTACTGCACACAATGTCTGATATGTCAACAGCACAATCCTGGAAAAAGAGTACAAACAACATCATCAACACATCCCCCTGTACAGGGACCTTTTGAAGCTCTGCAAATAGACTTAGTTCATATACCAAAATGTGATGGGTATGAAAATATTCTTGTATGCATGGGCATGTTTTCAAACTGGCCAGAGGCCTGGCTGTGCAGGAAGGTTGACGCTACCTCTGTTGTAAAAAGCCTACTGAAAGACATCATCCCAAGATTTGGCATTCCACAGACCATTAATTCAGACAGAGGTACCCACTTCACTGGGGAAATAACAACTGAACTTTGTAAATCCCTAGGAATTAAACAAAGACTACACAGCCACCATACCACCCTCAATCCTGAAAAACAAACTGGCTAAACTATGTGCAGAAACAGGCCTAAGACGGACAGCAGTCCTACCTTTAGTCTTAATGTCAATGAGATTGACTCCAATCAGAACACACAAACTCACAACTCATGAGATTATTACTGGTAGACCAATGACTATACCTAGTAATTCTGTACTGTGTATGAAAAAGATGGACGTCTATGCCATGGATGAATTAATGCTGTCATTCTGTTCTGCTCTACACTCTGCTGTTCAAATAATTCACAGCCGGGTAAAAGCTGTCCAGTCCTCTCCTAGTGACCAACTGTGCCACAATATTCAGCCAGGAGACTGGGTCTGCATCAGACAGTTGTGAAGGAAAAACGCCCTGAAGCCCCGCTGGTCCAAACCCCAGCATGTTGCTCATCACCAACACAGCAGTCAAGTGTGAAGGTCGTGTCACGTGGGTGCACGCCTCACACTGCAAGAAGACACCTCCTCCACCATGCACCAGAGATCAGCAGGAGGCCTCTTCAGCACATGGACTCTCGTCCTTGTTGCCTTCAGAGTTATATAGAATGCTGGAGACACCCTCAACAGAGGAGCAGCACGGACACCGGAGTCCCAGAAGCAGACGCAGGACACCTACAGCTGACAGGACAACAGGGGAGCAGTGCGGACACCGGAGTCCCAGAAGCAGACACAGGACATCCAGAGCACAGGAGCAATGTGCATACCGGAGTTCCAGTTTCAGATATCCCACACATAACCAAAGTACATCGCAGACACCACAAACATCAGGCTGCAGACTACAGACATCAGGTAACATGTACCTCCAGCTAGCCAATTTGGTAGCTGCAAACAGCCCAACCCCTAAAAACTGCTATGTCTGTGGCTTCATTCCACACAGCACAAAAGAAGGACTTCCTCTGATGGCTTTACCTGCAATTCCTTGTGATACATGTCAATTATTACAGTCCCTCAGCTCAGCACATGGATACTGTACCTGTCCCGGTGCAACACAAACTAGACAGCTGTTCTGCAAATAACAAGACACAACTTTTTATTCCTGTGACAACTATCCTGAGCCCCTCATCCTTACAAAGGTTCCCAAGACATTTCAGTGGTGCATCAAAGGCACTGGGACCATCCATGTGGGCTCATCCAAATGTGACTCTGTTGACCCATTGTCAGAAAGATCAATGGTAAAATCCAAAGGTGGTGTGCAGTCAGACCAACATACCATTGACCATACTAATTCCAATGACCAATATAACCACTTTGCTAAAATAACCAATAGTTGCTCATTCCCTTTGTCAAAAGGATTATACTGGATTTGTGGCATGAAGGCCTATGAATTTTTACCAAAGTCATGGTCTGGAATGTGTGGTCTGGGTCATGTGATACCAGCCATGAGAGTCCTTACTTTGCCAGATGAGGTCATCATTGTCAAGAGAGATCTATATACACACACACAACACGATGGACGTTCCGGAACCTGCGCCTCTGAAAGTGGCTGCAAAGTCTGGTGTCTCTTAACTGTTTTAAATTTTTGCTGTATTTTTTTCATGTTTCTGTCGCATTTTGTCGGCTGCTGATTGAGGTTTCTGCTGAGAGAAGAGTTTATTCAAGAGAGGAGCTTTTTTCATTGAGACAGAACAAATCTGGACAGCAACACCTAATTCCAGTGGACATCTTGAGGTGTTTTTTCGTGGTTGCCGTGCTGGTGCAAAGGCGAAGGCTAGGAAATGGAGATATAAGCCCTTTCTTCCATCAGTCATCATGGGAAACGTCAACTCTCTGCCAAACAAAAGTGACGAGCTGGAGACATTGGTGAAGACTGACAAAACATACCGTGAATGCAGTCTCCTGTGTTTTACTGAAACCTGGCTGAATCAAAACACCTCAGAGTGTGGATCTACCTGGCTTCACCCTCATAAGGTCAGACAGAGATGCTAAAGCTAGTGGCAAGAACAAAGGAGGGGGTCTGGCTTTATTTGTTAACCAGAGATGGTGTAACTCCTCACATATAACTGTTAAGGAGCAATTGCGTTGTCCAGATATTGAACTGTTGGCAGCTGCCCTTCGGCCATATTATGTTCCAAGGGAGTTCGGTCATATCATAACCATACTTGTATACATCCCACCCAAGGCAACTGACTTGGTTCCGTGTCATGTTTTGCATGATACTGTTGCTAAGATACAGATGCAACATCCTGAGGCACTTGTAATAATATCAAGAGATTTCAATCATGTCAACCTCTCCTCTCACCTGACTGGATTTACACAGTTTGTTAACTGCCCTACCAGAGAAAATAAAACCCTAGACCTGCTGTATGCCAATGTCAAAGAAGCTTACAGAGCTACTGCCTTACCACCACTGGGCAGGTCAGATCATAACTTGGTTTATCTGCAGACCTGTTACAAACTTTGTATGCTGAGACAGCCTGCAACTAAAGTCAAAATCAGAAGGTGGACTCCTCAAGCTAGTGAAGCTCTAAAGGACTGCTTTGAATCAACAGACTGGAATGTGCTTCTGGAAACAGATGAAGACAGTATGAACATTGACAGACAGGTTGATTGTTTTACTGTTGTTTTACATCAACGTCTGTAGAGACACAGTCATACCTGCAAAGACTGTTCGCTGTTTCCCCAATAACAAAGCCTGGATCACAAGCGACATAAAGGCAATCCTCAACCAGAAAAAACAAGCTTTTAGAGATGGTGACAAAGAATGACTCAAAGAAGTACAACATGAGTTGAAGAGGAGACTGAAGATGGCAAAGCTTGAATACAAAAAGAAGATAGAGAGGAATTTTCAACACAGCAACATTTGTGATGTGTGGAGAGGAATCAGTACCATCTCTGGACATAACAAGATAAAGAAAAAGGAGCCAATAGTGGGTGATGTGGAAAGAGCTGATGAACTCAACCTGTTCTTCAACAGATATGACACTGTGGACACACCTACTTCCACTGCTGCTCCTCCTGCTTCTCCTCAACATACGGAAATCCCCACTATAGCTCCTTCTTCTCTTTCTCCGTCTCCTACACATGTCTCCACAGCTGCAACCACTTCCCTTCTAGCACCCGTACCCTTCTCTGTCACAGAGACAGGGGTGATGTTGGAGCTTGGGAGACTTTGCTTTGGGAAGGCAGCTGGCCCAGATAGTGTGTGTCCAAGACTGCTTAAAGACTGTGCTGCACAATTGTGTCAACCTCTCCACAGGATCTTCAACCTGAGTCTACAGCTGGGGTGGGTGCCTGCTCTATGGAAAACATCCTGTATTGTGCCGGTACCAAAAATCAAATGTCCGGCTGAACTAAATGACTACAGACCTATTGCCCTTACCTCACACATCATGAAAGCTCTGAAGCGGCTGATTCTACGCCTACTGAGGCTTGAGGTCAAAGACAAACTCGATTCCCTGGAGTTTGCATACAAAGAACACATTGGGGTGGATGATGCCATCCTCTTCATGCTTCACCGTGCCCTGTCTCATCTGAAGGAAACTGGAGTTTATGTGAGAATCATGTTCTTTGATTTTTCAAACACATTCAACTCCATCCAACCCACCATACTCAAAGACAAGCTCAAAGAGATGGGAGTGGATCCTTCCTGTGTTTCTTGGATCACAGATTATCTGACAGGAAGGCCACAGTTTGTCAGGCTGGGAAACTGTGTTTCTGGGACATTAATGAGCAGTACTGGGGCTCTACAAGGAACAGTCCTGGCTCCATTCCTGCTCACACTATACATCAGACTTCAAATACAGCACTGAGTCCTGCCACATTCAGAAATACACTGATGACACTGCTATCATGGCATGTATCAGAAATGGACATGAAGCTGAATACAGGGATCTGATAAATGCCTTCAGTGACTGGAGTCACAAAAACTGCCTGCTACTCCTCAAAGACAAAGGAAATGATCATAGATTTCTGCAGATCCAAACCCCCTTTTCAGCCAGTGAACACTTGTGGCGTGGACATCCAGGTGGTGACATCGTATAAATATTTAGGTGTCCCCCTTGATTATAAGTTAGACTGGTCTAAAAATGTAGACTTCATCTACAAAAAGGGCCAGAGCCGACTTTATTGCCTCAGAAGAGTTCGATCATTAGACATCTGCAGTAAGATGCTCTCAGTCTGTGGTAGCAAGTGTTCGATTTTATGTTGCAGTCTGCTGGGGAGGCAGTATAAAAAACAAGGATGCAAGGCGTCTGAACAAACTAATTAAAAAGCTGGCTCCGTGGTTGGAATCAGATTGAACACATTGGAGGATGAGGTGGAGAGACAGGCACTTAGAAAAATGGAGGCCATTTTGACAAACCTGGATCATCCACTTCACATCTGCCTCAACAGACACAAAACATCAGTGGACGGCTCCTATCCCTGCAATGCAGGACTGAAAGATTCAGAAAATCTTTCTTGCCATCAGCAATCAGACTATTTAATTCAAAAGTAAACAGATGAGACCAGACAATTGAATGTCCCTTCGGGGATTAATAAAGTCATTGTAATGTATTGTATTTTATTGTATTGTATTGGACAAGATTCTTTGGTGCACTCATTCCATGGAATGATGTAATCTCTTGACCAAATACGAGATCTTTCTCATACTGTAGAAGATCTTGCAAACTCCACTGCATCTGGTTTGGCCATGTTGTCACAAGAAATGACTGCTGTAAGAATGATGACATTACAAAATCAGGCTGCACTAGATTTCATACTGGCATCACAAGGAGGAACATGCGCCATCACTGGAGCCGAGTGTTACACTTTCATTCCTGATCACAATGCCACCATACAGGAAATAAGTCATCACTTGAGCAACATTGCAAAGACATTACACCAACCTGTTTCTACTGGATTATTTGACTGGATTAAGGATGAAATAGGACTATTGGCTTACACAATTTTTGAATTTATGTTGCTTGCTTTGATTATTTTGATTACTATTTGTCTTGTGATTTTTTATTTTAAATGTCTTCGTAAATCACTTACCACCAGACCTACCACTACCATTATGTACTCCACAGAAATTCAGCCTATTTCTTGTACAAGAAGAGAACCCTGGTTACTTGTACATACAACATAGAAATTGGTTAAGTGCACACAGGCAAACACACACACACACACACACACACACACACACACACACACACACACACACACACACACACACACACACACACACACACACACACACACACATATTTGCACACACACATCTGCACACACACAAAAAGTGTGGATTGATGAAGAAATAGCACACATATTGTTACTACTGTCACGTCACCCCTTCATTCCATTTCCCATGGTTATCCACAATTCTTTCATCCTCTGTGTCTGTCTTACCTTATGTTATCTCACCTTTGCTATTTGCAATTGTGTACCCTTTCGATCTGTTGTTTTACCCTCGGTTACTGATTAGGAACTATACGCAAATTAACCACTGTCCACCTTGATTTTACTTACAACCCCCTCCCAACCCTTTGATCCATCCTCTGATATGCTCCTTTTGTCTTACCTTCTGTATTTGCATACAGCCCCCCCCTACCCTTTTATCCATCCTCTGACATTCCTACAAAATGTGTGCCCTGAAAATGCTCTGGGTCAACTTACCTTTGCAGACCCATATTCTGTGTCGGTAAATCCACTGTATTATCGGAAATACTAATAAAACACACCATTACAGCAAACCTTGACGGACCAAGTGTGAAATTTCTTCAACACTACACAAATGTTACCCGCAATGTGTGGCATCAGAAGAATGTCTGCAGTGTGAAACCAGTCAGAAAGTTTCACTAGCACAGTGACAAGGCCCAAAAAATGACAACTAGTTGAATAAATGGTTGCGTTGGATAACCAGCCCATGTCGTGGTCACACACGTTGCTTTTAGCTGTCTTATCACGTGCTGGAGCACTGGTATAAATTACAATCTAAATTGGGCTCATTACAATAACTAGACTTTGCACAGGACAGTTGTGTCATTGAGACAACATTAAATAAAAAATATGACTTGGTATTGGCTGATAAATTGGCGGAAAAAATGAATAGGATATTCCTACTTTTTACTAATGTTTCCCATATTTTTAAAAACCTTTTCTAGTAAGAGTGACAGAGTACTTTACCTGTGCCCAGTCTCTCCAGAGGATTCTGTCTCAGCAGCTGGGAGATGAGGTCTTGAGCTTCCTGAGGCAGAGCTTCATCCTCCGCTGGCCAGGTGATCTCATCTAACAAAATTACAGCACAAATACAGACACATGACTCTCCTGTCTTACACAATGAAAAAGTGCTTTCTCATAATTCTTCAGACCACAACAAACATCTACCATGTTCTCTTTTTTCCAGACTCACATACACCAACAGTTAAGGGAAAGAAGTAACGCTTGGTTGCAAAGATGCAAATTATTATTTTTTCTACTTATTATTAGAAATGTTATGTTTATTCGTGTTTAAAACCTTCTCTCTCGCCAATCTGGATGATGTATAAGAAAACAGAACACATTCAAGACTGATTCCTATTACCACCCTTAATCAATCTGGAAAGAGACAGGGTAAGTCCCAACAGAGACGTACAAGATCATTATGAGTTTGTGATAATTGGTTCATCCCTTTATCTAAGGAAATTCAAAGGAGTAAAGGATGCAGAGGAGAAATTACAATAGGTTTAATTCCTTGAAAGTCAAGCCTGTGCTTCTCTGTTGTAAAGAAACATTTCTACCTAAACATTTCTGAGGATTTTTTTTTTAAAGTCTGCTGTTCTCTGTCAGCCCGGGAGCTCTTAGGCTCAAACATTGTTGAGAAGCATGGAGATACGGGATCCCAAAATCAGCCACAGGGGTGAGACTCTGGCAGAATAACAGCTAAATAAGGGAACATTGTGATATTATAACCTGTGATTTATAATCAAATTATGCCATAACCCAATGAATTGTTTAAGCTAACTCAAATACCTATTTTCATATGATCTTTATTTGAAACAGTGTAAAAATCATGAGTGTCTCACTGTAAAAAGTGATGTTCTGATTATTTTTGAATACTTGTCTTCATAATCTTTGTTTAAGAAGTAACTAAGTCAGAACAGCAACTCAATGTGAAAAGTGATGTTTTTGGTTATCAGAGGAAACTGATGTTTTTGATAGATTTGATTAATATGAGAAACTGATGCTTTATGAAATGGAGATGCTTTGAAGAGTTTTGATTACTAAGAAACTGAGGTGTTTTAAGGGCTTTAATGTCCATAAGAAACTGGGGTATAAGAAGTCAAGAGCTAAGGTGAACTAGGGTCAAGTGTTCACGGTAAAGGTTATTAAGCTTGAAATAGACTTCAGGGATTTTTGTAAGTCTAACATCTGCTTCTCCATTTCCTGATCAGGGGCCGGCTCTGAGTTGCAGATGGAAAAAGTACATTAATAGAGAAGTGACACTGAGTGGAAGGGCCCAAACAGTCCAAAATAGATAGTTTGAGTTCTTCAAACATGGAGGAGTGCGCGAGTTGGGAGGGGGGAGAGATGAAGTCTTTGCTCAAGCTAATTTAGGATGAGATCATTGCGTATGTTAATTAAGGGTGCTGTCATTGCACATGCATAACCTGAAGAGGGTTCAGTTTAGTATACAGTACACCTGATCGAGAAGCAAGTTGGGAGTTGTTGGGTGGTAGTCAGTTGATGCAAGCCAGGCGGCAAAAGATGCTCTGAGCAAAGGAGATGTTACCACGCAACTCGGAAGGGGATTCAACATGATCTGCAATGAAATAACTGTTCTGCTGGAATTATGGACTAAAGGACTGCTCTTTCTGCACTGTTTGAGGATTACAAAAGACTGTGATCTAGAAATAATGCTGACTGAAGGAACATTACTGAACTCTATTTTCTCCGCGAGGAACAACACCAGAATGGATTAACAAAGTTTTAGTGGCCCAAACGACAAAAAAATGGATTCAAGCAGATCAAAATCTGGACCGAACCCCCTTCACTTTCCCCTGGAGCCGGTGAGTCTCGGAGGCTCGTCAGTCTTCAGGTGAGCCGCCGGCTACGGCCAAGCCGACTGCTCTCCAACTCCAAATTTGGAGTTCTGGGTGATTATTACTTCTCTTATATGAAAGCATAGTTCCACTTATGAGTCATGTTAAGAATAATATTAATGCTTGATTGTTTGATGATTTAAAAGCTTATGCTGCGCCCTGCTGAAATATTATAATAAACATTTATCCTGCAGTTAAAGTTAACAGATTGTAAAATTCAATTTATCCCTATCACAATGATTAATTAATTATGAATATCTTCTCTGGTGGTAAAAAGTCAGGCTGTTCATTACAACTAAACAGGTTCTGAAAGGTTACTTAAGTCCTGGGGTCTTTGTGTGGCCTTTTTAAAACTTATCCCAGGGGTTATTCATGTCCAAACCTCTAAGCTTTAACCTGGCAACTTACCAAGTGCCAAATCCGTTAAGAGGAAAGCTGCCATTAACAGACGTGATTGGTAATTAGTTTAACCACTCAAAAGTGGCTACTCAGTTACATTAATTATCAGAGGAAGTGGGACAGGCGTCTGGAAGAATGCAGTGAGCAGCTAGGCGAATTTCCTCGCCCTGACCAGCTTAATTGTTCCTTAGAATCCCACCTGGGTAAAATCTCTCTGGGCTGCAGGAACCTGAGCCATTAGATGGAGAGCTGGTCCACTGATTCTCTGAAGATTAATTTATTAATTAAATTAATTTAAGGGCATTACTGCAAACCTTTAGGGTTTCAACAACATGCAAAGTTTTAGAAATCATTTTTAGACCATTGTTTTCTACTTCTTCCTTGGCGGTTGTTGGTGAAGCTATTACTGTGTTTTCTTCCTGAGGTTGTAATGAACAGCAGTTAGGATGATTTCAAGTCGGTTAGTGATGGTTCTCTCATTGTTTCCCTAACTGTTACCAAGCACAAAGATGGCAAATATCATCTATTAAATCTTCTCTTTTAGGCATTGTCGAGTGATAATTTAGGGTGAATTACCTATTGACTTCATACACACAGTCTCAAATGAAATTTCGTTGTATATGAAAGTGTGCAATGACCAATAAAGATTGATTGATTGATTGATACACAAAATTTTGATGACAAAAAATGGTTTTTTTGGCCATCTAGTGTAAATTTTGACATTTTTAATGTTTCAATGCACAATATAGAAAATATAAGCACGGGCTGCCCCTTCTCCGATCCTGTTTGTAGTGTTCATGGACATGATCTCAGCAGCCGGGGTGAGGAGGGTGTCCGGATTGGGGACCTCAGGATTGCATCTCTGCTTTTTGCAGATGACGTGTTTCTGATGGCTTCCTCAGACTTTGACCTTCAGCACGCACTGGAACGGTTTGCAGCCGAGTGTGAGGCGACAGGGATGCGGATCAGCACCTCCAAGTCTGAGGCCATGGTTCTCTGCCGGAAACCGGTGGACTGCTTCCTCCGGGTTGGGGGGAGTTGGTTCCTCAAGAGAAGGAGTTCAAGTATCTCAGGATCTTGCTCACGAGTGATGGGAAAATGGAGCGTGAGATGGACAGGCGGATTAATGCGGCAGCAGTAATGTGGGCGTTGCACTGAACTATCGTGGTAAAGAGGGAACTGAGGTGCAAGGAGAAGCTCTCCATTTACCAGTCCATCTATGTTCCAACCCTCACCTATGGTCATGAGCTCTGGGTAGTGACCGAAAGAAGAAGATCATGGATACAAGTGGCCGAAATGAGCTTCCCCTGTAGGGTGACTGAGCTCAGCCTTAGAGATAGGGTGAGAAGCTCAGACATGCAGAGGGAGCTGAGAGTAGAGCCGCTGCTCCTTCGGGTTCAAAGGAGCCAGTTGAGGTGGTTTGGACATCTGATTCGGATGTCTCCGGGAAGACTTCCTTTGTAGGTTTTCCGAATACATCCGCCTGGGTGGAGACCCCGGGGTAGACCCATAATTTGCTGGAGGGATTATGTATCTCATCTGGCTCCCCCAGGCAGAGCTGGAAAGTGTTGCTGGGGGAAGGGATGTCTGGAACGGCCTGCTTCACCTGCTGCCTCCGCAACCCGGCCCCGGATAAGCAGAAGAAAATGGAGGGATGGATGGATGGATGGATGGATGGATATATTTTATGCACTGAATTATTATAAGACTTTTTATGTGTTTAGGAAAATATTGTAATTATTTAACTACGCTTTAAGTGGCTATGATAAAAGTTAAACAAAATGATAAGGTTGTCTTTTGAGGACCTGTTTGGAGACACTATAAAGAAAACAAAAGGTACTCTGGTAGCTATTTCCAAAGCTATAATATTCCTAGTAAAATACAGGTGGTGCAATTCCTTTCATAAATCAAAGACTGGACCACATTCACTTTTAAGTCTTTTATCCAAATCATAAAAACACATTTTTTCTATGATAGCTTGTAATTTTGCCTGCATCGGATAATTTAAAGATAAATGTAATCTAATGTTAAAAAGTTGACTATAAAATGTCGTTTTATTTTTTTGTAAATTTTTTTGGTCATAATGCCATGTCTGATTGGAGACTGACATAGCAAAATTTGATGATGTGTTATTTGCTACGTGCTGTCTATGGTGCTGGAAACTGTGTAATGTAGTGACTGCAGTGGACAAACTACTCACCACTGATGACTTGACCGAACAGTTCCTCTGGGGTGTCTCCAAAAAAGGGGGCACAGCCCACCAGGAACTCGTACAGGATGACTCCCATTGCCCACCAGTCCACTGGCTTCCCATAGCCCTGACGGAGAATCACCTCTGGGGCGATGTACTCTGGAGTGCCACATACCTGCAAAATCAGAAACACACAGAAAATCGAATTGGGACATGAGGAAAAAATGGTTGCATGAACTATAATCCACGTGTCCATAAAAGAGGTATATTGAATTTGCACTGATTCTGACAATTTGTTAAGGAAAACTACAGCTATGAAGTAAGAAGGAAATGACCAAATCTAATTCCCCATGAATTCACACTCAGATTCTCAAATAGGCAAATAAGTGACCTTTTACCTGTTTATCCAGAAACTCCCTGGTGTCCTTTTCTATGTGTCCTTCATATAGGTTTGTGGTCAGACTCATCAAACCAATCTTAGAGAGGCCAAAGTCAGTCAGCTTAATGTGCCCCATGGATGTGATGAGAAGACTGCAGGAGAGAAAATCTAAGGTTTCATTCCAAATGATGCTTAATTTCAGAAGAACTTGGTTGTAAACCGGCTCTCCCAGAATTATATTTCAAACTCAATTATAAACAAACAATAATCATCCACATTAAATATAAGGTAAAATGTACTGAGCATTTGATAAAGAAACATTACAATGACATATTCTTAAATCTTAAATCTCTATGATATATATAATATCTCTAAAGATATATGAATATAAAACAGTAATACTATTGTTTTATTGCCGTTTTACTGGAAATAAGCCAAATGAAGAACAACATAATTCTGAAAATATATTGGCTTCTTACTTGTCAGGTTTGAGGTCTCTGTGTACGATGCCATAATTGTGAAGATACTCTAATGCAAGGACTGTCTCAGCAAAGTACATACGAGCCATATCAACTGGCAGGGCCCCAATATTCTTCAGCAATGTGGCACAATCTCCACCTACAGAAGAGTCATTGGACAACTCAACCCACTTCAACCAATACTAATCATATACTACAGCTATTAATGATCTTACCCTCCACGTACTCCATCACCATACAGAGGTGTCTCCTGGTCTCAAAGGAACAGAACATAGAGACAACAAACGGGTTCTCAGCAAATGTTAGGATATCTCGCTCTACAAAGGCCTGCTGGATCTGGTTCCTTAGGATCAGGTTCTGTTTGTTGATCTTCTTCATGGCAAACCGCTGCCTGGTCTCCTTGTGACGTACAAGAAATACAGCACTATACAAGAAATGACAGAAAGGAGAGATATTATATATATATATATATATATATATATATATATATATATATTCTACATTCTACATAAACAGAGAGACAAGATATTCACACAACCATACCCACATGCACGCCCATGCACATACACAGTCTACTACACTTAATATCTTATTTTAAAATGCAGCTACCATGTGCTTAAATTATATGAGCAACAAGAAAAACTGGATGCTGTTATACCCATAAGCCCCATTACTGATGAGCTTGATGTTTTCAAAGTCCTCCTCTCGAGGGGTTTTAGTTTTACTCTGTGGTTGTGCTGCTGGGACTGTAGTTCCCTGATTCTGAAACATACATGGCAAAAGCAGAAAATGTTTCAAATCAGCATAGGGAAGAAAAATGAAACCTAAACAGTTTTGATAAAAACAACAGTTTGAAAATGTATTTGAAATTAATTACAAACTCTGAAATGTAAATTTCTGAGGTCCTTTTGCAGATTGTTTTTTAATGAGATTGTTTGTGGCAAAGAAGCCGATTTGTTTTTTTTTTAACATTTTCTCCGAATGTACTCACATCAACCGAATCATCAGTTTCGGGGGTGTCTGGGTTTCCACTATCATAACTGCTCAGCTGGGTCATTTCTACAGAGAGACACAAGGATCACTGACCAATCTTAAAGGGATATCAAGAAAATAACAACAGTTATCAAATAAAAGAAAATGTAAATTCTGGTGGTTTTACCCTCTAGAGGGTCCTTGGTGAGGCCCAGCTGGCTGATAATATATCGGGGAATGTCCGACTTGATGCCTTGACCTTCCTTTGCATGGCCCTCAGCTGCTTCCAACAAGTGATAGAACTCCTCTGGATCAAACTCCTGCAGGAGAGAGACAAGAGGGAGGAAGTAAGTCAATGAGGAATAGTATGAAGAAAGTGAAGAAGAGAAAGGAATGACAAAATAGAACACTGGGTCCAAACTAGAGCTGCACTCACATGACTAAAATACAGTTTATCTTTCTGTTTATCTTTCAGGTCTGAAAATGGCCTCTACAATCTCAGTTTTGTAGGTTTGTAGGACAGCTACAGTACTGAATGTTGTTTTATTTCACATTCTCTTTCATAATGATTAATTTCTGAGCCAACAAATGACTTCCGTCACCTATTTGGCTTAAGATGTGAAGCATCTAACCCCAGACTATCTGAGCTCTGTGTGGAAGTGGAAGTGTGACTGAGGACTGATGGAGGAAGAAAAGAGGCTCTGCGATGTATATATGAAGCTCTGCTGAGAGGTGAGAGGTGTGGCTGAATTATTTCACAGCTCAATATTGTTTATTAACTGTGTGTAGAAATAAGTTGTACAACATGAAAAATCTATTCAGTCAATACAAGTTATATTTTCCATAAACAAGTTTTCAAATACAACTTAAGTTTAAACGGGACATTTAAGTCTGATCTGCATGTTTTTGTATGTTTATTTGCTAGTAACCCAAAATTTTCTTTTGTTAGTGAGGCACATGCTTTATTTATCTCTATGTTTGGTTAGAAGCTGTTTGTCTCTTTTGTCTTTGCCTTAATGGGATTAAATTAGTGTTTGAAAAAGTATTCACATTCTGTACCTACCTTTAATTAGCACAATGTAAAAACTCTTGTGTTACAAATGCTGCCTCTAAAGTCTACTTTAAGCAGTTCCTCGAGATGTTGCGGTCTTTAGCAGGCACTACTCTTATAAACTACAATATAATAATAAATAACATATTATTATATGATTTCTTTATGATCCATTTAATAGTAGGTAGTAGATCTTTTTTTTCGTATTTCCTCATCACAGTAGACGTAAACAGATACCTGGGCATAGTTTTGTCAATATCCCTGAGCTAAAATTCCATGTGATCGACCCCAATCTAGATTTTAGGATATTTGCAATGAATTATATATATTTTTTATATATTTAGATTATTGTTTTGGATTATTGTTATGGGTGCACTAATGTATAAGCACTAGTTGACCATAGTGAAGCTCATTTAGACTGTTTTGATTGGTTATTTCAGGGGTATTCAACTAAAATTCAGAGAGGTCCACTCAGGGAAAATTTATTAAAGAAAAGGTCCGGAATATCATAATGTCTAACTTGAATTAGTGTATATGTGATATATGACATATGTTATGTAACCTAGCAGTTTTATTAGCATCTGCATGAATCAGTAACTGACCGTCAATCAAATAAATTCAGTACGGTTCAAAAACATTTTGACAACATCTATTAATAAATAACTTTTGGTATAACGGTACATCCTAAAATAAAGCGTAGAACTCGAAAAAATAATGACTGAACAACCCGAACCAACTTATATCCACCTTTAACAACATCTAAATCTCAAAAAATTTAAACAACTGAACACTTTTACATTTTTTTCCTGTCTTATATCACTTTTCTTATATCCCCTGCTGCTTAATGGGAGAACTGAGCTGCAGCTTCTCCTGTCAGTATTTTTGAATCGTGGTCTGAATGGTGTCAGGGTCATTCTCAAACACATTTGGAGCTCATTGGTGAGTCAGCAACGATATTTAGTTTGGATTATGCTCATAGGTGAGAAAGTTGCCTCACAGTTGTATGTTGAGCCAAACATGGTCAACATGTGCAGGGCTACTTTCCTCTCTGTGTCACTTTATTATTTTTCTTTCTTGTCTGTCCTCCTCTCGTCTGTCCCTCATCTCTCAACTGTTTTCTGAACGCAGAGCCGCGATGTTTAGCACCTGCAATGCAGAGACTTCATTGGCTGAGTAGCGTCACGTGGGATGGTGAACTCGTACCTAATTGGTCTGTGTGTTTCCTGAGCTGATATTCAGTGCCGTAAACACTGGAAAAGCTGCAACTGTCAAATTTAAGATCCTGTTATAATTTACTGGTTACAGGTCTGAATAAGATGGCATCTAGGTCCGGATCTGGACCGCGGTCTGCCGGTTAGTGCTGGTTTAATCCATAACAGGCATCACGTTTGATATGCTGGTTCTTTGTGTATTCTCACCTACAGTGTAAAATAAATGTAATGCAGTAAAAAAATACATTATTCTTCTATTAATTATGGTAGCATACATTTAAAAAGTGGCAATGAGTGAAACTGAAATAGCTAAGTACAATATTTGAACAAATGTATTGAGTAGTACTTGACCTATATGAAAAAATGGGCTTTGTCTCTAAAAATGTCTGGAGGTCAGTTTCTTTCTTACCAGACACTCCAGAAGACGTGCTGGCCGTGCAATGATTATCATCAGCTTCTTGACGAGTTGTGTGACAAAGGTAACCTCCACACTTTCTGAACGCTCATGAGCCTGAACACACGCAAAAAAAGTGAAAAAATGGTTAGATCAAACAGCACTAGAACACATGCTATTGTTATTTTCAGTCCTCATTGTCAGAAATAAGAAATGACATTAATATGAAAGGCCTTTTTTTGGACATGACCTCATAATAATATTTATTCATTATTTCAAATGACATTGTAAATATTTAATAATCTTAAAATTTTAGGATCTTGAAGCTGCAAAATATGTCTTCATAGACAGTAGACCAACCAGTTTAAGGACAAACAGAAGATGGGATACTTTCAGTGACACCTACAAGGTCATGCAAATTAGAATGACCTCTGCCTCACCCCTTAATAACCATGGAATGTCTGTCAGCATTGAGACAGAGCAGTTTACTCAGTAATCTGCTGTAACTGACTGGAAACGCATCTGGAGCAAACACTGAATCTGAATAGAAATGTGGTGGAAGTGTAGTGTGTGTGTTTGGGTGTGTGTGTGTGTGCAAAACACAAACCACCCACTGTAAAACATATTTAATCCTCTAGGGATAACCCGAGTATGCCTCATATGACCTTGTGTGTATCTATCCATGTATGTAGAATGCATGTATGTTTTTATAATGTGTGTGTGTGTAGGTATGTGTGTGTGTGTGTGTGTGTGTGTGTGTGTGTGTGTGTGTGTGTGTGTGTGTGTAGGTATGTGTGTGTGTTGTAGGTGTGTGTGTGTGTGTCAACTCTGCATTGCCCTTACTATACTTGATTTGCTTATCTACATATTTTTGAATTTACCACCAGCTATATATATAGTATATTTAATGCTAGAGCTGTACACCATAGCAGTAAACTATAATCAGTTTCCGTGTTAGTTGTACTTTGCATGAATCATCCGTCTTATCATGCATGTATCAAATTGTGTGTTTGACACATGCACCTCTAACCCTCTACCTCTACCCCTCTACCTCTTCTGCCCTCTCAACCCGCCCGGCCAGCAGGCAGATGGGTCCCCCCCACATAAAGAGCCGGGTTCTGCTCGAGGTTTTTTTCCCTGTTAAAAGGGTGTTTTCCTTGCCACTGTCACCTTTTGGCTTGCTCTGGGGGTCAGGCATATGGGTTCTGTAAAGCGTCTTGAGACAATTTGACTGTAATTGGCGCTATATAATTAAAAGTGAATTGAATTGAATTGAATTGAATTGAATTGAATTGAATTGAATTGAATTGAATTGAATTGAATTGAATTGAATTGAAATTGAATTGAATTGAATTGAAATTGAATTGTGTCAGGCGAATTGTGCGGTGGCGGTTTTTCATTACCAAACCATGAGCAACTTGTCAGTGTTTGTGAGACAGAGCCATGCTAAGAGACTGACAAGGCCTGGGGGTCCTGACAACCCACATCCCTGAATTATTTATGACTTTAATGAAACCTGGAGGGAAGGAGTGTGTGTACTGAATGTGCATTCCAAAATATTGCATTAGAGTGTGTAAATGTAACTGTAAAGGAGACTGAATGCGCATGAGGTGACTGTACAGGGCAGCAATCAGTGAGAAAAGGACAATTGACAGACAGACTCCCACTGCACAGCAACTAATTAACCAGAGAGTTTGTGAATGACACAAACTGTATATTAACCTTGCAAAACCTGAGTTTTTTAAGGCAAAGAAGGGAAATGTTCAGCAATGACCAAGTCAGTCACCTGACCTGACTCCAACTGAGCTGTATTTCACTTGCTGAAGAGAAAATGTCCCAAGAGCAACCAGAAAGTGAAGACAGCAGCAGTAGAGGCGTGGCTGAGCACCACCAGGGACCAAACCCAGCGTCTGGTGATATCTATGGGTTCCAGACTTCAGGCTGGCATTGACTGCAAAGGATTTGCAACCAAATATTAAATGTGACAATTTGATTTATGACCAGATATTGGTACCACCTCAGGTGACCAAACCTAAGTGGTACTAAAATGTACATTGGGTTAATTTAAGTACATTAAGATGTGATATCCTTTCCACACTGGCAGCTTAATCACTTATTTGTGACACGGTCACATTCACCATAACCACAGCATTGCAATCCATTTAACCCTCTGAGGCCCACAGTTGCAAAATTACAACTTTTTTTTAAGGCTGTCTAGCTGTACATATTTCTGCCTGAATGTAGACAAACACTACATTTCCCAGCACCCCACACTCTGAACTGCAAAACTGCAACATTTTTGGAATGTATTTTAGGAAAATATTAATACTGTGAGACATAGCCTACCACATTCCAAGTTCAAACATGTCTTCCACTGACCCCCCAGTTCTTGTCTTTAGGAACAATTTCAATAATTTTCCAAATAAGTATTTGACCTGTAGTATTTTTTTCTTCATCTTTAAAGATTTTTAGTGATAAACAACTCAAATTATTTTTTAAAAAAGTATAATACAGTTGATGACAAAGTTATTAGCCACCCTATGAAATTTACGTTTAAAAAAAAAAAAAAAAATCCCAAGTGCTGTTAAACACATCAAGGAATTTCAATGTCAGCTTTTCCAAACCTCCTAGATGCTTACATTATTTTATTTTGCACACAGAAGCAAAATTATTTAACAAAAACCAAACACTACCAGGGTCAAAACTATTAGCCCCCTTAAGAACTGACCTTTTTATTGAGCCAAACCACAAACTGCTGTTGTGCAATCATGTGTTTTAACTTTGTAATTGACACAGCTTGTAATCAATCAATCAATCAATCAATCAATCAATCAATCAATCAATCAATCAATCAATCAATCAATCAATCAATCAATCAAGTTAAAACTGGGGGTTGTCTTCCACTTTACACACAGTATAAAAACTTAAGGATTTGAGCTATTACTTGAGAAAGTATCATGCCAAAAACAAAAAGAGAAAAAGAATTGTTGATGCTTACAAAGCAGAGGAAGGGTCTACAAAGTTATCACAGCATTTCCAAGTGTCAAAAAGTGGAGTGAAAAGTCTCATCAAGAAATTCAAAGAGCCACACAGTACAGAACAAGTCTGACAGAGGCAGGACGCTAAAGATTTCAAAGACTCTGGAAAGAAAACTTGTGAGAGATGTGTCTACAGATGCTATAACAACCACCAAAACACTAGTTAATGACTTAGAGAAGTCAGGAATTGTAGCATCAAAGAAGACGGTCACTAGAGCCCTGCACAGAAATGGACTGAACCCGAATCCTCCACTTCTACAGAAGAGACACCTTCTGAAGTCTGCTGAGGACAACCTGGAGAAAGATTATGAAGACTGGAAGCATGTCCTTCAGATGAGACCAAACTAGAGCTCTTTGGCCATGGAGACGTTACTTATGTTTGGAGAAACAAGAGAGAGGTGTAAAACCTAAAGAACACCATCCCCACAGTTAAACACAGTGGTGGCAGTATCATGCTGTTGGATGCTTCAGTGCATCTGGAACTGGGAATCTGTTCAAGGCTGAAGGAATCATGACTAAAGAAGGATATCTGTGGATTTTGAAAGAAAACCTTCAGCAGTCAGCTGCGAAACTGGGTCTGGGTCTTCCAACATGACAACGACCCAAAACTTACGTTGCTCAGGAGATGTCAGAGACTTGTTACAAACTACAATAAACGACTGCAAGCTGTTATCCAGCAAAAAAGATACACAACTGACTATGAACATCAAGGGGGCGAATAATGACCCTGGTAGTTTTTGGTTTTCGTTAAATAATTCTGTTGCTGTGTGCAAAATAAAATATTGTACACTCCAAAATTAAACTAAGATATTTGGAAAAGCTGTTAAAAATTCCTTGACCTGTTTAAATGCACTTGAGAATTTTTTGAAAAAAAAAAACAAACCTTAAATTTCATAGCGGGCCTAATAATTTTGTTTTCAACTCTACTTGTGATGTTTAGGGATTTCTTTCAATGGTGCAAAAATGCAACACTGGGCTTTAATGGATGCTGCTTATTTACACAGACGGCCCCATCACTGGGTCGTGAGTAAATTAATCAATTGTGCCATCTATAGCAATATACAGTCTCTATACTGTATATATGTGTATATATGTGTATATATGTGTATATATATATATATATATATATATATATATGTGTGTGTATATATATATATATATATATATATATATATATATATATATACATATATGTGTGTGTATATATATATATATATATATATATATATATATATATATATATACATATATATATGTATATTAGTGGTGGACGCGATTAAAAAATTTAATCTTATTAATTACAGGCTTTGTAATTAATCAATTGCAATAATCGCAGTTTTGTCAGATAGCAATATTCAAATATTGCTATCTGACATGTCTTATTGTCATACAAATAAAATTGTGGTTGACAGTTGAATCAATGAATAGACATATACGTGTTTATAATTTAAAATTTATTTTAAAAAAAGGAAAATGGGACATATAGAAAAAAGTGATTTTGATGACTTAAAGCCTGAATTTAGTTGTTTTTTCCACTGTATGGCACATAAAATCAGCATAAGTAGTTCCAGGAGCTTCAGAAAGTTGAAAATCCAGAGATTCATTCTCTTTTCATCTTTTCTGGGTCTGATAAATGGTGTAATTTTAATGGTTCTTTTTATAGGAATATCAATTTTTATGTAATTTTTTATAAACAAAAAGTTTATAATTAAGTTATTAAAAGAGATATTTTTGTTGTTTAGGTTATTCCTCCTCCAAAGAGGCAGAGCCTCGACGGAGTAAAAACTTAAACCACAAAAATGTTTCATTTCTATTTATCTGCATTTTTCATCTGTCTGCTACATTCACAGATTACTGCAAATCGAAGTGTAATTATAGCGATTTTATTCAACATTTTAAGACTTTCTGTAATCTCAAGCACTGTCTAGAAAAGTGGTCTATTATGGGATGGCTACACCGTTAGCCGTTAGCACGACTCGTAGCTAACGTTAGCTCTGGCGCTAACAGCAACATGTTTTACACTGAGGTGATGCCGTCAGCTTGAAGTGACGCAGTGATCAGAAAACTCTTCGTTGTACAATTTCCACACAACCAGGCTTTTATCCAAGCTGCCACCAGGAAGAGTTTTAAAAGGAAACTTTCTGCCCAACAAGTTCAATCTCGTCTTCCTTCACTGTTCACCAGTGCCTGACTTCCCTCAGTGCTTCCTGTGCTTCTTCTTCATGGCTACAAACAGACTTTAGGTTCATTACCGCCACCTACTGGGCTGGAGTGTTCATCAGAGTTCCCGGTGTGCCAGAAATGAGGGAACTGAGGAGGGTGCAATTAATTGCATTATTATTTTTAACGCGTTATTTTCGCTGTAATGATCGAAATTAACGCGTTATAGTCCCAGCCCTAATATATATCTATATATCTATATCTATATATCTATCTATATATATCTATATCTATATATCTATATCTATATCTATCTATATCTATATCTATCTATATATATATATATAGTATGGGGTTAAGGTTAAAGGTTAACCCTATTAATTTTGTATAGGATTAACAGTATATTAACAGGTAACACATCAACTGCATGCCACAAGTGTGATGCTCGTATTGTAAAGTGTCCGCACAGCGTAACGGGACAGAATTCATTAAAAATGTAATTAGAATAAAAACTGCAAAAGCAGTTGAAACATCAACTTAGTAATGGAAATAGTCTTTGTGATAGTGTTTTGGCATATGATCAATTCTGGTAGCAGTCTGTTATAATTGGGTTACATTTTGAACTTTTCATCACAATTTTGACAGTTCTGACACCATTTAAATAGGTATTTTGTATGTTTTACTGGAAGTTATAGTCTGCTGTCTCACACTGACCACAAATCACAAGACATGGTTAATCTTTTTTAACTTCAATAGAATTTAACTTTGAAATTGTTTGTCAAATTTTCACTATTCTATTGTTCCGTCCTGCTTGCAGATAATCTCGTTACCATAGCAACGAAATCTTTCTCAGTTTCATGTTTGTTATAGTGTTGTTCTGTGCTGTAAAGTTGTTATACAGGTCATGTGTAGCATGTGGCGTTTCTTATTTTTTCGCAATGAGGAAAAATCCTATCAAATTCCATCCTGTCATGTTGATAGGACTTTTGGCTCAGGCCCCATGCATTTCACTGTGGGGCATGTCTATTAAACGAGTGATAACATATATTAAGCTGTGAGTCTGCAAGGGCTATCATATCAAAATTCAAACTAGAGACATATAGCTAGTTAAAAATACCAAAAAGAATTGGTCACCTCGGGTGGTACCGATACGTGAAATTTTGTGTCCTGAAGCGCTTTTTGTGAGTTTGGGTGATTTTTAACAAAAATACATCTCAGTTTCTTCTATTCTGGTATCTAGATTTTATTTAATTTATATTAAATTATCACAATTTCATTTCAATTTAAGCTCAACTTTGTAAATTCTGTCATATTTAATTCTACTTCATGTATGAGGGTTTTTTTAGTGTTGCTTGTGCATCATGTGACACTCCTTCAATGGACTTTGTGTTGCAAAGGTGTTTTATAAATAGCTGTCTTGACATATAAGTGCTATAAATATTTTGTCTTTCCTATTCCTGCCTATGTCCTGCATTGTGAAAGTTCTACTTTAGATTTATCTTTATAATTCATCCTTTTTGTGAGACACTTTGTCAAACTTTAGCTGAGGACAAAAGGTGCTATATAAGTGCAGACCAATTATCATTTTATTGTTCAGTTTGCTGTGTTACTGTGCTATCAGTTATTTTCATGAGAAGCAATGCATTGACACTTTTTAAGTGAAAATGCACCAGGACTACAATCCAGTCCAGTACAATCCACCTTACAGACATCTTACTCTTACACACTTAACTCTAAGAAAACTTCAGCTTTCTAAGAGAATTATTCAATTGTAAGGAAAATTTGATTTGTTGTTTGACAGTGAATAAATAGTTGCTCAACTTACATCTTGCAGCAGCTTTTCTAGATTCTCCTGGAGTTCGTAAAAATAGCGGGTGGTGATGAGGGCCTCTCTGCTTTTCTCCAGGCAGTCTCTGGACAGCTCTATCAGCTGATGGTGGATGAAGCTCAAGACCCCGTCAGCCAATGGGCAAACCTTGTCTGGAGCCGAGGAGGAGAGCAGTTCAGCGAGACGCTCCTCCATCTGAGCTGTCGCCTGGAAGAAGGAGGGGGGAGGCAATTAGAAGGTGAGGAGAAGGATGAGTCACATGCATATCAGACACATGAACACAGAAATGTGACAAAAATGGAGTGGACACATAATAATGTCATACACCAGAGAAAATCTCTTCAAGTGGGATAATTAATAATTCAAAAAATAGTATTTGACACAGGCCTGAAATAATAAACTCCACTTCCTGCAGCTGCTTCATAATAAAAGCCTTAAAGTAAAGACAGATGACAGAACCTTTTTTAAGCAGCTGAAAGTATCAAAACCCTCAGATGGCTTAGCACTGATTAAAGTGCTTGTTGCAGTTTGGATTCTAGCCCAACATTAAAATGGAAGTGCAGGGTTAGGGTTAGGGTTAGTACATGCCGGTAATACAAACCTTAGGAAACCTCTCCTTGTACACATGGTTCATCATCATAATCTCATGGTCAAAGGAGACAGGTGAGCGCCCAGGGCTGAAAAAAAAAACAGAGATGAGTGGAGCCACGACGTGGTCATCGAAGCTGCAATGCCTTGATGTAAAAGTCCTTACTGGTCACAACTAATTTTAAAAATATGCTTTCCAACACAGTACTTTTTTTTTCAATTCATGAACCTCATTTGTATTTTTTTTTGTGCCACTTTTACGTGCACTGTGGAACCAACTATTTGAAAAACACATGCTGCAAAAACAATTGCTTCTATCTTATGAGGCAATGTACATTGTTTTGTTAACATTAAAATCCTTCCATTTAATCAATCTTAGATCAAATGACACTTCAGTCAAACTGTTCACAGCTCATGTCCACACTGTGACCATACTGTGTGAGAAGGTGTCACAAGTAGACCTAGATTTGTTTTAGGGAGACCTGGATTCCCTGTTTTCAGGGAACAAAAAGTAGGTTAACAACTGAAAGCCATTCTGCAGCAATGGAGGTTGATCAAACCTTGAAAGTTGGTGCTACCAAATCCTACAGATGTCCCAACTTTTCTTGATTACTTGCAACCCCCTTTGTCTGCATAAAAGTAGTGTTGGAACACAAGGTGGGACCATACCCTGAAGAGCATTATTTGAACAGTACTGTACTGCAGAAAGTAGTGTGTTGCTATAAAATTGAGGAAAAGGCAATTAACAATGGAAGAGAGACAGACCATCACAACACTTAAAAATGTAGGTCTTCCCTCCGGAGAAATTATGAAGAAAGTCAAGGTGTGAGAGTACAGTTTTCTTCATCATGAAAAGGCACTCAGAAACCAGAAGAAAATCTGACAGGAAGAGGTCTGGAAGACCCAAAGACACAACAGAATCAGAAGACAAGTTTCTGAGAGTCATCAGCTTGATGATAGGCGGCTCACAGGACAACAGCTTCAAGCACAGCTTGTGGTCGTAGTAAGAAGTCTCAGTTTCAGCTGTGAAGACTTGCAGTTGCTGGTTTGACAGGTGGAGTTGCAGCAAGAAAGCCGTTGCTAAGATGTCAGAATAAGAAAAAGAGGCTTGTCAGGGCCATGAAACCCCACCAATGGACTACTGAAGACTGGAAGAAGGTATTATGGACTCACTGCTGTATCTGCCAAAAGTTGCTGCTTTGATGAGTCAAAAGTTTAGTGGCCTCCCCAAACCATCTTGCTCAGAAGATGATACTTTTTCACCTCATCATCTGTACAGATATGGGTGTTTTGGCTGTTGGGTGAAATAAGAAATAAGTAGAGAGGGAATTCATCAGAGAAAATTAAGTTCTCCCAGTCTTTTGGAGTCAGTGTTATATACTTATTTGTGAAAGCCAGTTTCTTCCTTTTGCAGTTTGGTGAGTCATGGGGTACGTTGCAAGCTTTCAGACCCAATGTTTCTGTTAATAATGATGCACGGTGCTCTGAGAAACATCATCTCCAAAATTTTTCAGCCTCTAACGCCAGCATGACTGGTGTCTTTTACCCTTGGCTCTTGCAGTTAGGCCAGATGGACGTCCTGAACGAGGCAAGTTTTTAAAGATCCTCTTTTATTGTACCTTTGCCACCACTTCTACACCTAGCGGCTACTTCTGCCAAGGGCTTGAGCTACCACTGACCAGCTTTTCCTGCATTTCAAGGAGCAATGGCCCGCACACAAATCTCAGACTCTGGAAGAGCAGCTTTTCTATCCTTACTATTTGCCATGGTAACAACACTTCCAAAATCTGGTTCTCAGTGTAATGCATTTTGGTCAAGCAAGAAATTTATACACTGGAACCAGACAGTTTGACCAAACAACCAGACAGTATCTGATTGACCAGGTGGAGCCCATTTTGGAAACAAACAATCAAAAAAGTCACCTTTTGGGGGAAAAAAAACTGTTGGGACACAGTGCCATAAAAAAAAAAAAAAAAATTAGTGGTGGAATGCAATTAAAAAATTAATCTAATTAATTACAGGCTTTGTAATTAATTAATCACGATTAATTACAGTTTTGTCAAATGGCAATATTTGACACAATAAGTGAAGTTTTTCAATTCAAATAAAATTGTGGTTGACAGTTGAATCAATGAATAGACACATACGTGTTCATAATTTAAAATTTATTTTAAAAAAAGGAAAATGGGACACATAGAAAACAGTGATTTTGATGACTTAAAGCCTGAATTTAGTTGTTTTTTCCACTGTATGGCACATAAAATCAGCATGAGTAGTTCAAGGTGCTTCATAAAGTTGAAAATCCAGAGATTCATTCTGTTTTCATCTTTTCTGGGTGTGATAAATGTGTAATTTTCATGGTTCTTTTTATAGGAATATCAAATTTTATTTATGTAATTTTTTATAAACAAAAAGTTTATAATTAAGTTATTAAAAGAGATATTTTTGTTGTTTAGGTTATTCCTCCTCCAAGGAGGCAGAGCCTCGACGGAGTAAAAACTTAAACCACAAAAATGTTTCATTTCTATTTATCTGCATTTTTCATCTGTCTGCTACATTCACAGATTACTGCAAATCTAAGTGCAATTATAGCAATTTTATTCAAAATTTTAAGACTTTCTGTAACCTCAAGCACTGTCTAGAAAAGTGGTCTATTATGGGATGGCTACACCGTTAGCTTTTAGCACGACTCGTAACTAACGTTAGCTCTGGTGCTAACAGCAACATGTTTTACATTGAGGTGAAGTGACGCAGTAATCAGAAAACTCTTTGTTGTACAATTTGCTCACAACCAGGCTTTTATCCAAGCTGCCATCGGGAAGATTTTTAAAAGAAAACCTTCTGCCCAACAAGTTCAATCTGGTCTTCCTTCACTGTTCACCAGCGCCTGACTTCCCTCAGTTCTTCCTGTGCTTCTTCTTCATGGCTACAAACAGACTTTAGGTTCATTACCGCCACCTACTGGGCTGGAGTGTTCATCAGAGTTAACGGTGTGCCAGAAATGAGGGAACTGATGAGGGTGCAATTAATTGCGTGATTATTTTTAACGCATTATTTTAGCTGTAATTAACCCTTTAAGCGCCAAAGTCGCAATATTGCGACAAGCAACATTGCTGAACATAAGCTATAGCTGCAAATATGGTGCCTCATGTAGTTAGTACTTTACACCTGGAGATGGTGGACATCTGGAACTTCAATCTGAGCATCATTTGTGGGGTTTTCATTCAAAGTTTTGGAGTTTATAGAGTTTGAAAACCGCCTCCCGGTCGAGGAGACGAGGGTCGCAGTTGGAGCGCAGCAGAGCGCACGACAGCGCGAGAAAACTTACCATGCTGAGAGGTCTGTTCACCGTTGACAAAGTATTTCGTCAAGTAATGGCTGATTCAGATTCTGAAGAGGAATATTCTCCCTCTGATGACGATGTTCAGTCATCCAGTGAGACAGAAAGTGACGCTGCGTCTGTGTGTAACGGCAGCGAGTCCGTGCGCCATGACAGTCCACAAGCAGCACATACTGGAGCCGATGCTTTGCTTCACCGTGTCCGGGGTGGCAGGAGGGGATGTGGTGGGTGTAGCAGGGGTGGTCAAAACACTGCTAATAGTGAGGTGGGTAGCGGGGATGCAAAAAACCGTGGAAATAGCGGCAGACGCGGGAGAAAATGCACTGATAATAGCGGCGGAGGCCGCAGTGGCGTTCACGGCCTCGCCGTAAATGACGATGATGATGGCTGGGTTTGCTTGAGAGATGAGGAACAGTGTCACAAGTGGATCAGACATTTTGATGAGCCTGTTGGGTATCGTGGAGACAGGAATCTGACAAATTCTGAGCCAAGCAATGCCATCTTGATCGATTTGTAAAAGTTATGTAATCCATATGTCCGCCGCCTGGTGACATCATAATATGCAAATTAGATGAGTGAATTTACGTCCATCACAAACTTTGGATCATACTGATGATTTTACTCATTTATAGTATGCCTTTATCTCTAATCATTTTTAAGTTAAAACCTTTTGAAAAAGCGATATCAAAACTGAATATTTTATTGAAAAAACTGTGGTGCCTAAAGGGTTAATTAATCGAAATTAACGCGTTAAAGTCCCAGCCCTAAAAAAAACAATGTTAAGTTAAAAATGTGGAATCAAAATGTATAACATTTTTCCAAGTGCTCACAGATATAACCAATACCAGAAAAATAGCCATATATATATACACACACACACACACACACACACACACACACACACACACACACACACACACACATTCTTGTATGGGCACCAAAGTGAGATCCGAGTATATTAACCTAGGAAGTGAGGACCACCCTTTCTGCTATACTTAGAGAGAAATGAATGTTACATTTCGACAGTAGGTGGCTCCCTGATTCCAGTTATCACCTCAGATTCCTCAAAAAACAAAGAATAAAAATCAGTATAGTCAATCACAGATTACCACTGAAGTGAGAACTTTTTTGTAGGGTGTGCTATGGGGTTCGCCCAGCAGGGGGTGCAGTTGGGGTCATTTCTTATTAGAGCATAGAACTACATTATGACTTTGGCTATCATAATCATACTTTGCTACTATTTAAATTTTACAGTGCAGACAAATAATTGAATAATATGTAAGTTTAAATGTTGTAGACAAGAGTTGTACAGTTTGAGGAGAATAGACAAGCAGAATACTAACTCTACATACTAATTTTGTCACCATAAACAGTGCACAAAGACACAATGTACTTGTGCCAATTCCAGTGACCAGCACCGTATTTATTTATTTCAGCCAGTTCAAACTCAGCTGCTGCTTTAATTCATCCCATGCCATTAAACTTTGACAAAATAAATCCAAAGATATCGCCTTGGAAATACTTTCTTCATTAAGCATTTGTTGTATAATATGTGTGAACATTTTGAAATTGCCTGACTGTAAATAAATGTTAATTGCACATTCAAGCACCTTAGTGCCATGAACTACAACAATGCAGAACAATCCAAACAGCATCAACAAGCATGAAAGTGCTAATTATTAAATTGATAACTAGAAGATGTATTGTACTGTACATTGAAGATCTTCAAAGTGCAAGTTGCTTCCGAGCAGACCTGCAGTTCAAAGCGACTATTGTGTTGTACACAAAGTTCTTTATGTCCTTCCAGGATCTTCCATCCAAGGCGCTCTCCTTTTTAAGACATTGTAGACGGGGCTCTTTCCCTGGAACTCGTCGCACTCCTTTCAGCGTCACTCCATGGTCTCTTCACCTTTAAAACAGGTTTCTCTATAAACAGCAAAGACAGAAAAGACAAAGAATGGCTTCAAAATTAGTCACAGAGAACACATAACTGTAGTTTTGAAGTACAGTGCAGTCACACAGTTATTGATGTATAGAAGCAGATAGATGGTCCTCTATTTTAATGTTTGCTGAATTTATATGTAGTCTGAGTGTTTTGAAAAGTGTCAGAAATAAAATGTATTATTATTATTATTATTATTATTATCAATAATGATAATAATAATGATAATAATAATAATAATAATAATAATAATAATAATAATAATAATAAACAGTATTATTCTTATTATTGTTATTATTATTATTATTATTATTATTATTATTATTATTAATAATAATAATAATAATAATAATAATAATAATAATAATAAATTAATTAATTGTAGCTTGGCACTTAAAGAGTAGTAGTAGTAGTAACTGATGCTTCATTTCAAATTAAATGAGCACAGAGCATGGACACAAAAAAGCTAACTGCTCAATTCATTACACTCTGGACTGTTTATGTTTTTGAAGAACTTACTCAGCACACCCTCTTCCACAGTCTTATTCTGTTTCCCTCTCTTCTTCTTCTTCTGTGAGCGTTTCTGTCTTGTTCCTGGACTCTGATCTACTGCAACAACTGTAACAGACAAACATTAGCACCTGTTAATAAAATCTCAGGGACAATGTGTGTTCAGTTAACTGTTCACATGCTAAAATTCAGAGGCAGCAGCTCTTCACAGGGATATTACTTTAATAGACAGCTATTAAAAATGACAGAATATATTTTCTGTAATGGAACATTCATCTCATAATTATAATAAGCTGCATGGATAAACGGGAAGAAATTGTGTTTCCTAATTAATAAACTTGAGAGGAAAGTAGTGCTCTTCTTTTTATTAACAGAGAATCACAAGAAAATTGTTTGTGTATTTCATGATGAACACTATTTCACTCACCATCCAATTCTGATGAGAGGTCTGAGCCACCATCTGGAAAACAAGAGCAAAGATAAAGTGAGACCTCATCCTCCGCAGTGTATAAAAAGAAGACAGCTGAAGCATAAAACTGTGTAAAGAGGCCTACAATTTCAGATTCATGATACATCACAAGGCATGAGCTGATGTCACTTCCAGGTGACACCAAGCCCTTACAACCACAGAGTAGTCAGACAAACCTGCTATTCCTACAATGAATGTGCAGCTTTATTGATATATTTGATCTTTGCTGAAAGAGGAATAAAATAATTCAGTAACACATAAATCAACTTTCATGTCTGTGTACATACACAATCTGACTGAAGGGCAAACTCCAGAATTCCTCATATTAAAATTCTAAGGGACATGAATGCAATTTCTGTTGCAAGCCTTTTGCACATATAGTCACAGAAAGCTCTTAAGACAGCTTTGAAGGTTTAAAGAACTTACCTGTAGCTTCCACAGTCTTGGTCTGTTTTCCTCTCTTTTTCTTCCTCTTCTTCTTTTGTGGGGTTCTGTTAACCAGATGTGTTCCTGGACGCTGATCTACAACAGGTGACAGACAATAGCACCTATTAGAGAAGTCTCAGGTGTGGTGGATATTCAGGGTCCATGTGTAATCAGGTGCTGACTGTAAAATCTGATTACCACCACCTGACAGTTGGCTGTTAACATTTACTTTCTTTGGTCAAAACTGCAAGCAGCAGGACAGGATGATGATTTAACATTAAAAGGCATACTAGATAATTACTGTGATGGAACATCACTCACATAACTGTATATGAGTATCAAACTGTGCTGACAAAATGGATGAAATTTGTACTTCATACACTTGAGAAAACTAGTGCGATTCTTTTAACTGAAGTATAGAAACATCAAACAGGGTCCTTTGCCAAAGAAAATTGTTTTTTGTATACATCATAATGAAGCCATTTCACTCACCATCTAAAACTGAACTCCCGTCCTCACTGCAGGGCTCACATCTCATCTGAAGGGATGAGAGTTCTGAACCACCATCTGGAAAACAAGCAAAAAAATGTAACTATCTGTAGCATTTATGACCTCTATTTTAGTATTTATGACCTTTATCTGTCTTCATGGTGTTGACCTCTGTTAATTTTAACATCTTTTGTCAGCCTGCATGAACCCATTTAGTTTGCCTGCACTCACTAATCATCTACATTGTCATGCTCAGCTTAATGAAATGATTACTAGACAATAAAATGGTGGGCAGAGCTGTGATATAGACTACAGACTATAAACTCCATGTCACTCACCATCTGAATGTGAATTCCCATTCTCACTGCAGGGCTCATGTCTTTTTGGGGGATGAGAGGTCAGAAACTCCATCTGAAAAACAACAGAACACAAAGTGACCCCTCGTCCTCTGCAGTGAATGAAAGGTCAATAATGTATGTATGTTCTGTTGCTTAGTGACAGAACTGAGCTGTAGCTTGTCTTGCCAGGATATTAAATCTAGGCCTAAATGGTGTCAGGGCCATTCTCATGCACGTCTGGAGCCCATTGATGAAACTGGAACCATATTTAGTCTGAATTATATTCGCGGCCTAACTTTCATGCAGTTGGTCTGTGTGTTTCCTGAGGGCTGAATTATGAAGTGAGATTAATGGGCTAGCAGGTATGTTTGAGCATTAAGTCTTCAGTGAAAGTGGCTCTGTTTAAACCTGCTAGATCTCCATGGTAACTGATGCTGTGGAGCTACATCTCCATGGTTACTGATGCCGTGGAGCTAGATCTCCATGGTTACTGATGTGTTGGAACTAACCTGGTCCAGATCAGGTTATGTTCAGTTGTTAGTTTACTAAGTGTTTCCTGACAATTTTTTATGAGCGATACAAATTCTCAGCTGATGAAATAGGTTTTATCTGTAAACTTGCTAATCTGTACATTGCTAAAACCACTGAGTGAAGCTGTTGCAGTATGACACATTGGATGAATCACGTTGCCGTGGGAACTGACATGTATGCGGTTGGTAATGCAGAAAACGCATAAATGTGTTTCATTCTGATTTGTTGTCAAGTCTGTTTACTCTGCTGGTACTGCAGCGGATAGAACACTGGTTAGAACATTGATTATTTATCAGTATTCATTACAGAGAATATTAATCAGTAACTTCAGTTTCACTTTGATTTAGTTCAAATTAAAGTGATTTCCTTCATTATGATACAGTGTCCGATCTACATGCACTTCAGTACAATATCATGTTTAAATATCTGCTGCTGTCGGGTAGAAATATTTGGCTGCATTCATCAATAAAATAAATTCATTACACACATTTATCAGTTTTCTACCAGCATTCCTATCACATTTTCAATAGTATCTTTTTACCATCATAAATTAGGTATGTTCCTCATAGTTCTCCATTAAAACAACCTGTTGACTGAAGCATCTGAACAACATTGACTCATTTAGTGCAGAAAACAAGTCAAATGATGCCTTAAACTCTCCTATTTGTGTGACAAGTTCATAACCACCTTCATACCTGTTAACTGACAGGTTTTAGTTTTTGTCGAGCTGAATTCTACAAATAAAGCCTGACTGTGATAAACTGCCTTCATAGTTCAGTCCTCTGGCCTGCTAAATACTGTAAACAGTAGAAAAGCTGCACCAGTTAAAATAGAAGCATCTCGTCAAATTTAAAATCCCCTTCTACTATATTGATTATAGCTCTGGGTCAGTTCAATCTTGCTTAAAATTCACATTATTATACAAAAAAAATCTACATTACACTAGTAGTTATAAGTGACTACAACTTAACTGAAGTTAACAACCCTGTTTTACAATAAAAACTCAAATGTGATAAGTTTCTTTTTTGCACAATAGTTTAACATAAACAGCAGTAACAGACTAGAAAAAACAGAAATCTGAGGTTTCAGTCTTACCTTTACATGCTGTTTGCTAAAATCGCCTTCCACTGATGATTCAAAGTTTAAATCCCACAACTCTGCTCTTCAGCGTTAGTCCTGCTTGTTGCTGTTCAGCCTCGCCCTGCAGTGTGGAGGAGGGGAGCCTGACCCTGAAGGGAGGGGAGCCTGACCCTGAAGGGAGGGGAGCCTGGTCCTGAAGGTGGAGGAGGGGAGCCTCACCCTGAAACCAGCAGTGAAGGTGCAGGGGGGGGAGCCCCTCCCCTTGATGGGCCATCAGCCACCACTTAAGGAGCAGCAGAAACTGCTCACAATATTCACCCTAAACAGCAGCATTCACCTCAGCATGTATACACTGTTTACTGGCTGCAGAGCTGGAAACTCACTGAATTAACTGTCAAATCTGAATGTTAACAGTAAAGTCCCTCTCTTGAAGTTTAACAGTAGTTAACACCCATTATCACTGTTGGAAATTCTTTGGTGAAGTAACAGTAACAACACTGCAGAATAAACATACTTAGCAATGAGTTAAAGCTGTGCATTCAAAAGTTTTACTTTTTTAAACAAAAAAACTAAATCAAACATGTTAAACTGAAAGGTGGGGGAAGGGCAGGTTCCTGCAGAAAAGTGAAGAAGTGAAGACTGGAGAGGCAGCAGCAGTGAAGGTGCAGGGGGGGACCCCTCCCCATGATGGGCCATCAGTGAAGGCTGAGCTGCAGAAACACAAAACTCTCTGACCCACGGTATTCAGCCTAAACTATAGTATTCACCCTAAACTATAATATTCAGCCTAAACTACAGTATTCAGCCTAAACTACAGTATTCAGCCTAAACTATAATATTCAGCCTAAACTACAGTATTCAGCCTAAACTACAGTATTCAGCCTAAACTATAATATTCACCCTAAACTACAGTATTCACCCTAAACTACAGTATTCACCCTAACCTATAGTATTCAGCCTAAACTACAGCCTAAACTACAGTATTAACCCTAAACCACAGTATTCAGCCTAAACTATAGTATTCACCGTAAACTATAATATTCAGCCTAAACTACAGTATTCAGCCTAAACTACAGTATTCAGCCTAAACAACAATATTCACCCTAAACTATAATATTCAGCCTAAACTACAGTATTCAGCCTAAACAACAAAATTCACCCTAAACTATAATATTCAGCCTAAACTACAGTATTAAGCCTAACCTATAATATTCAGCCCTAAACTACAGTATTCAGCCTAAACTACAGTATTCAGCCTAAACTATAATATTCAGCCTAAACTACAGTATTCAGCCTAAACTACAGTATTCAGCCTAAACTATAATATTCACCCTAAACTACAGTATTCACCCTAAACTACAGTATTCACCCTAACCTATAGTATTCAGCCTAAACTACAGCCTAAACTACAGTATTAACCCTAAACCACAGTATTCAGCCTAAACTATAGTATTCACCGTAAACTATAATATTCAGCCTAAACTACAGTATTCAGCCTAAACTACAGTATTCAGCCTAAACAACAATATTCACCCTAAACTATAATATTCAGCCTAAACTACAGTATTCAGCCTAAACAACAAAATTCACCCTAAACTATAATATTCAGCCTAAACTACAGTATTAAGCCTAACCTATAATATTCAGCCCTAAACTACAGTATTCAGCCTAAACTACAGTATTCACCCTAAACTATAATATTCAGCTTAAACTACAGTATTCAGCCTAAACTACAGTATTCAGCCTAAACTACAGTATTCAGCCTAAACAACAATATTCAGCCTAAACAACAATATTCAGCCTAAACTGCAATAATACAGCATTAACCTTGCTGCTGTCATACATACATACATACATACATACATACGTTCTTACATACACATACATAGTCATTTATAAATTCATTCATTCATTCATTCATTCACATGAAGGGTAATATTTTGATGACTCCATTTTTCACTATATTTGATAAAAAGCAAGCCTAAAAAATACTTTACATTCCAAAATGTACCGAAAGCTACTAAATAGCACTGGTGAATGTTTGATTATATTAACTTTATCAATGATACAAACATTGGGCAGAATTTTAGGAAAATGTTCCATAATTTCTGGAAGGCCAATAATTTTGGCTTCAACTGTACAGGTGGAGTTGCCACTCACTCCACTGATCCCTGAGCAACACACACTGAGACCATGTGCTATACATAGAACAGTGTTCCTGCCCTGTAGCTGCTGTACATTCTTTCAACATTCAATTCATATGTGTTTAATGATAAGCAGGCTAGTCTAAGGGAGAAAACTGGATTTTCAATATCGTAGCAACAAGCAGTCCAAGCACTGTTCTTCAGATGCATGTCAGTGTAAATAATCTGTAGGTAGAAAGCCTTATTATCTCTCAGTTCTGTCCAGCTGTGTTTGTGCTAGATTATGTGAGCAAAGCGGAAACAATTAGGAGGTTATGGGTTTAGACACAGATATAAATATGGATTTTACTGCTGATGGTAAAACATGTTTTGTTTGAAATGTTTTATAGCTTCATCTGCACAACCACAAAATATAACATTTCTCTAAAAATGCAGAAAAGCTAAGTGAAGGCACCAGGTTTTTACTCTGGATGCTATCAATGTCATTATCAGTATCTTGACATTGTTATTACTAAAATGCTGTGGTCTTCAGTTCTTTAAATGAATAAGAGTAATCACACTGTACTGTGGAGAAAATATAGGGCACTCTCTCCACAGTAGTTACAACAGAAGGGCCTTCCAGGTTTATAGACTTTCAATCTGCACTCAAATGATCATTAAACTTACTGTACTTCATCCTGAGTATTACCTGTATGTTTGTGATATGTTTTATGCCAATCCATCTAATAGGTGAAGATATTTCACTCTCAATAAAACCTCTGTATACAAGGCATCCTCTGAAGACCTTGCAACATTCAGAGCAATCCAGCAGATAGTTTTTGAAATGTATCTCAAATAGTGTCCATATATCTCAATAGTGACATAGAGAGAGAGAGAGAGAGAGAGAGATAAGAGATGCAGAGAACCCAACCTTTATTTTTAGTTTCCCTGTCAGGCATCAGGACAGCCAAAGTCAAGTTTGTCTTTTTTCCATGAGCAAAGTAAAGTTAATGAATGAAGCTCAACACTTCAAATGGTCACATTAAATGTGCAATTTTGCTCAAGAGTAGGAAAAAAACTGAAGTGACCAGTGAAGAACACAAAGATATTATTCTCATTAAGGAGATATAGCAGTCTGAACAGAGGTCATTGTACTGATGACATCATGCAACAAAATAGACACACTGAATTTACCATGGAAGCTGTTGTAGTTAGCATGGCTAGCATTTATGTTAGCCATGCTAACTACATTATCAAGTTTCATTATCTCTGAACAACCTTCTCAATAAAGAACTCTGAACCAACAGAGATGTCCATTGGGGTCTGATTAAAAAACTTGTTCCATATATACTGTGTAAGAGTTAATATTGTTGCAGTTTAAATCTCAGTAAGTCATGTATGAACACCTAAACATACATGTTTAGGTGCTCATTTGGAACTGATTCTGCAAGGCTTGACATATTAATGTTGACACATTTCTCATCTTCATTTTTATGGAAATCAGCTTCTAATGCATTCATAGCTGTCACATGTAAAGAACATACACCTAAAACTATACATCTTTAATATCTGTTATCTTTACCTCAGCATATGTAAAATCCTCTTTTAACACCTGTTTACTTGCTCAGCAGTTTAGACCACAATTACAGTTGTGCTCATAAGTTTACATACCCACAATTTATAAATATGTACTGTTCTTTAATGAAAACATGAATGATCAGAGCAAATACATTTTCATGATAGTAAATAACTTTTATCTGACCACTAACCCTAACTGAAAGAAATGTTTTTCCATGATCAAACATATTTTCTGAAAAAATGTACAATATTTCACAAATTTGCCAATGTATGCTAACTTATGAGCACAATTGTAATAGTACATGCTCATACTGTAAATAAATAATAGAAGTGCTGTGTAAATATTCTAAAAGGGAAAGCTACTTCAGGGTGCACCAGAGTCAGAAACACCAGCCACTTAGTGACAATGGTAGTGTAATGTGATCACAAATTATTTAAATTCCTTATATGTATTTCATACTGTCACACACTTTTAATTTCATGCTTAAATTCTGTAATTTATTTGAAAAATACCAGTAATAAGTACATTATATTGAGTATAGTGACAATAAACAGATTCTTTCTGAACTGTACACCCTTCTCTTGTGCACCGACTGTGCTGAGAAGTAAAAGAGAATGAAACCTCCTTAATATGCTGTCTGATAGGCCGTAAGGTCACAGACATTTCTCACAGGCAGCCTACACATGAAGAAGAAACACAAGTCGAACACAAGTCATGTGAGGTTTACACTGAAAGAGGTTTTAGGTTATGAGACTCATTATCATGAATGTAAGTCAATTAAATTCAAACTCTTTTTTTAATTATTTGTAAAGTGAGACATAAATATTAAACTACCATGCCATTCCATATAATGTACTTCATTGAACTCAATCCTCTGTCTCCTTCTATTGTTATGGTCGCATGGGTGCAGTAACTGCAATGACCAAAGAGGGAGCCAGAGAGCAAAACATATTTTTCTGGCTCAGGCCATTGCAGTAACTGCAATGACCAAAGAGGGAGCCAGAGAGCAAAATATATTTTTCTGGCTCAGGCCTTTAGAGGCCGCTAGAGAGTGGGAAAACGATTTTTCTCACTTGGGTACAGTACAGTAGGGGGCAATAGAGAGTAAAAAGTGTGTGTACTCAGAATATATACACACACCAAAGTGTGTGTATTTTTTTAGGGTTTACTATTTTTGTGAGGACCAGTCTGAAACTTTGTCAGAAGCCTAGATATGACCTCTGGAAGCCATTGCAGTGAAAATAAAGTGAGGACCGGCCTAAATGTCCTCACTTTGTAGTTTGGTCCTCACTCCAAGGGTTAAAAATTCACACTGGTCCTCACCATGATAGCCGTACAAACACACACACACACACACACACACACACACACACACACACACACACACACACACACACACACACACACACACACACATCCATATTAGGGCTATCAAAATTAATGCGTTGATTAATCTGTTCAAAAATTTTAACAGTTAATCCTTCAGACATTTCTGGCAATGCATTTCGGGCTTTTTGTCCCAGTTGGCTTACCGACGCGCATGCCCCTGCAAATGGGCAGTTGATCCGGTAGTGGCACATGGAAGGCGCTAAACATGTTGGCTGTTTTGGTAGGGAATGTGGATGGTGTATGTATGTATGTATGTATATATACACATATATATATATATATATATATATATATATATATATATATATATATATATATATATATGTATATGTAACAGTGCTGGGCAACGATTAAAATATTTAATCGCGATCAATCACGGTTTTTCTGTGATTGACGCACTGTTATGCGTACAATTAAATAATGAGTTTACAAGTAGTGTATTCTGCACTTTTAATGTTTAAAGTACTGCTATATAAACAAAAATACAGTAACATTTGGTTTGCAAACACTTTGAACAACTAAAGTGCTTTTTAACAGCAGTATTCCCTTCACACAGCAGCAGTTAAAACATTTCTTGTAAATCTCAACTTAAACATTAATGTAATCACATCAAGCCAGAGCTATTTGCCACTACAGTGGCATTCATGTTTCATCTGGTTTGTTATATATAATAGAAAAACAAGTTACCCTCAGAGTCCAGAGCCACAATCATAACATCATAACAGGAACCTTTCCAGCAACAGCAAGTTAACATTTATACGTCTGTATTCTTATTTTTTCTCTGGTACCAGCAGAAACATCTTTCTTTCATCAGGGAGCAGCAGAAACAGTCTATGTTTAGTAGCAGCTGTCCTGTTAGAGAGGTGAAAAAGTCCACAGCTGGGACTGACTGCAGGAAGACTTTTTAGTTTGTGAAGTCCATGTTTGGACTTTTTTTGGGGACTTTTTAGGCTTTATTATATAGGACAGTGGAGAGTGACAGGAATCATGGGGAGAAGCTCAAATGGCCGTGGGTCGGACTCGAACTCTGCACCCGGGACTCTCGTCCTCATTTATGTCGTCACACAAGCCTTCCAGTGATGCAGACTGAGGCGCATACGTGCCGCCATTCGTTGATCCTCCGACCGACATCTTCAACAATACTAATCAGAGTGCAGTCTATAGCTAACTACTTCTCTGCGGCTGTTGTCTTGTTTTAGTTTATCTCTAATTCTCCCATGCGCTGTATGCAGCCAGTCTGCCGAAGCCTCTCTCCATTGTTAGTTTGGGTGAGATGTGATGACGTCCCTCTGTGATGAATGAGTGAGACTTTATCTGGTATATATATATATATATATATATATATATACCATCCACAGCCACGTGTGTGTGTGTAAAACGCGATTACTATAGATTAAATATGAATGATATTTAATTGTGATTAATCAAAATTAATTCACAGCAACCTTGTGATTAATCTGATTTAACCATTTTAATCATTTGACAGCACTAATATATACATATATACAGCTGGATTTTTGCTCATCTTCTAACACGACCAGTGGCACAACATAGTTCGGCTGAAAAGTCACATGACCGACTGGTTACAGCTCAGTTAGTAATGGCTTTGTGGTTATGCAAAGCAGCACAGAATTTTTTTATATTTTACAGATTATCATGAACACAACCAGCTAAACCTACACACAGTGTAAGGCAGTGTTTTTATTTCAGGGGACAATATGGATTGTTTGTATTTCACATTTCTTGCAGGTAGCATCGAGTGGCCACACAGGAAGTGCATCTTTATGCACCGGCATGAAAGAACATTGGCACATTCATTCATGTCGGTTACTGCTTGCTACAGTGACACCAAAAGGGTTTCACATGGTGATTGTGTAGGTGCCTCTACAGAAATAAAATTGTGGTGGGTTTCATTATAGTGTATCATACCTTAGGCTGCGAGACCTCGGTCTCATGGCAGGAGAGCGTCGTCCCTCCTCGTCTGTGATGCTCTCGGAGCTGAAGTGTTTGGTAAGAAAGTGCAACTCGTCAGGTGTGGGCTGGAAGGGCAGCTGGTGCAGCTTCTCCTGAGATGAACAGGAGGACTGTGAGAAGAGGAGCAAAGAGGGAGCACAGATTACAACAAGCACTGGAGCTACGGCGGACGTTTGGCTGGAGTTAGGCTAGGATTAGGACTAGTCGGGGTCAGTTTTGTTTTCATAGCGAGGGTTAACTAGTTAGAAGAGGAGGAGACAAGAAAAGCAGGCCACATCCAACACTGGAAGCTACTTTAGGGTTAGACTGGAAGCTCTTTTGTATTCACAATGCATTGTCCAAAAAATGTTGTTCCAAAAAGCCAAATTTTAAGCTGGGGCAAAAAAATGTGATTTTAGGGAGGGGTAGAAAGGAAAAATCATTTACAGGCTTTAGGGAAGTCTCTACCCTCAGGCATACTTTGTGTTGCACTCAGTTATACACAGAAAAAGCAGATGGAAGCAGTTGTGTGGAGACCAACACTTGGTAGAGAGGAAATCATTCTATACTTTCTCATTGCTGTGTAAAGTGGGCATGTTTGTTAGTTTAAAGTTACAAAAAATGATGTATGCAGGCTAAAGACTTACAAATAGCAGATTAGTTTTTAGCTAGAAATCTGTACTTTTGCAGGAAAGTCAGAAGGGGTATAGAGCATTTATTTCAGTTTTTTGAGATTCATCAAAGACATATGAGAAATTTACCGAGACAGTAGAACTGGGAGTGTTGGTGCCATATCCAGAGGAAGGCAATGAGGCAAGAGACCAGCGTCTACCATCCGTTCTAGAAAAGAGACAGGAATTTAAAAAAAAAAAAAGGAGGAATGAGGACATCAAAAGTTAATGCCTAATTTAAATGAAATAACATATACGAATACTTAACAGGAATTATAATAACGATTGTCATGTACAGCAAAAAAGTATTTCAGTTGGAAGAAACAAAGGCAAACAAAAAGACAACATGGAATCAAAAGTTCAGAAAATGCCATGAAAGCCATCCACTTGGCAGACAAAGTGAAGCATGATGGAGTTCACGTACCCAACAGCCAGTCTGACCTCTGTCATCCTTGGCCACAGATCAGCTGGATTTTAAATGTTTCAAAGACATTTTTAAAAAATGGAAATACCAGCCTGCTGTTCTTCTTTATTGTTGTCACTACCAGCAAACTCCATGCAAAGACTTAAATAATGTGTTTTTTTCTGCCTTAAGTGCTAATACTTTGACTGACTTCTCTAACCCCTTTGTGTCTCTCAGGCCCAAGCCCCATGGTTCCTACTAAAGATTTTCATCTTTGTAAATGGCCCACAAAAACTCAGTTTCATGGACGAAACAAGGTCAGTAAGTGGTGAAAGCAGCTGGTGTGAGAGCAGTTGAAAATTTTGTTTCATTTTTAAAACTGACACGTGCAGAGTCTTCAGGTGTAGTTGAAATTAACCTGCAGTGTTTTTATTGATGACATTCACTGTACATTTGGTCAGCCATTGCAGGACAGATTGCAGGAAGATGGCAGCAGGAAGACAGATAAAAAAGGTTTAAAGTCAAAACTGAGTTATTACCTGTCAGCCCTGTGCCCGTGACTGTGAGGAAGACAAGAGACAGTAATATTCTTTTTTTGTTGTTAGCAGCTGTCAGTCACACACACTCAAATATAGATACACGTATTCCCTCAGTACTCATGCTTTTGACATTTTGAAACCGATTCTATAAGATGGAAAAAAAAATTTTAGCCAAGCACAGCCCACCTACTGCAAGGCCTTTACAACCACTACATTTATGCTATTTTATTAAGTGTGTACGTAAAAGTAATATTTGTGCACTTGATTTCAAACAAGATGTGCATGCACGCGCACACACATGCAAGCACGCGCGCACACACACACACACACACACAGCTGCACTCTCAATGTGCTGATGACATTGAGCCATTTCTTAGTGTTTCAAAGATACTGACATGAAATGAAAAGCTGAAGTACAGTTCACCCACTTGGACTCTATTTATTACTTTATCTTGTTTTAATTTCCCATAAATTGCCGGTAACTGTACATTTTAGAAATAGTGAAATAGCCTGCTACTCACAGATTAATATAGTAGCAGGTTGTTCTTTCATCATACAGTACAGTTGATCTATTGCAAACTATAGCAAGGAGGTGAGGAAGTGCAGGTTCTGCCTAAGAAACTGCTGTAATAGCTTTTCTTCCCCTGATGTATCCCACATATGTGAGATAAAAAGAGCAGTGTATATGTTTCAGATGCCAGTGGCAGTATGATGTGAGTGTCTGATGTCATGACTCATTTTACAGCTGTGTGGTCATTGCCTTTTGAATATACTATCTAGAGAATAGCTGCTTTGTTACGCAGATGTGACTGGAAAAATAGTCTGTATATGTGAATGTCTCACCTGCGTGCAGGAACGAAGGAAAAGTGTGCAGCTGTGTTGGGGGAGAAGTTGCGAGGGCTGTCCAGAGGGCTGGTACCTAAAAGAGAGAAATGAGGAAAGGAAAGAAAATGAGCTCAGAGTATATTACTTACACCAACAACTAATATAGTTTGGTGTTACAAATGACAACCCAAACATAACGGTGTCAGCATGGCTTCATGTTTAAGTGACAAGCTAAGGCGCAAACAATGAAAATGAGCAGGTATGGAGCAAATTTCTATCGAACAAACTACCTTCATGGCTGTTGTGAGAACATAATAGACTAGTCATCAAGTTGTTTATGTTTTGCTAATTTCATTTTTGAAATTGCACAGATAAAACTGCTCAGTGGAGCTACTGATTGACAGAAAGCTTTGAGTGAACTGGACCATTAACATTAATGCAAGAGTGAAAAAACATGTTTGTAAATGCATAATCTAATGCTTTTAAAAAGAAGCCACTATTGAAGTAGGAGAATGTACTGTGGACATCAAGGGTTCTGGTGGTGAAAGTTTGGTTGATTAAAAACAGACATTCAACGGTCTTGGATGAATTATCAGTACAAAAGACGAACAACTGTTTTAGAAAATATCTGGTTCAAAAAAGTCAAAAATACAAGTCTGTGGACATAAAACCTAAAGGAAAAAGGTCAACTATGACTCTGAAAGTGAATTTGAGTACTTACTGTAAATACATGCTTATGGGAGCTTGATAAAATATTCAGATGTACTTCTATATACAACAAAAAAGGCAAGAAACTACTGTCAGACAAGTCTTGGATGAATTTAGCACATGTGAAGCAGAGATTTCTTCCCAAACAACAACAAAAGATCCAGACTGTAAGAGTGTGTCATCTTCCTTTTGTATTCTTAAACTGTGTGAAACCACCATGAACAGAACAAATGTGAAACTAATGGGCTCTCTAAGAAAGTTGACTGAGTGTGTTAAGTATTAGGCTAGTTCTTTTACCCTCCATCCATTCTTCATCTTTCTGATCTTCAATAAAACATAAGCAGAATGACAATCTGAATTCAGTTGTAACAGACATAAATATGAGAAAATTAAGTAATAAGGGACAGGAGGAGGTAGAGATGGACAGTTTCAGAGGTTGATGAAGTACCTCATTAATTCAGTGGTTCTCAAGTTTTTTCTGTCAGGCCCCCCTTCGGAGGACAAAACACGCCCATTAACTTTGTATATATACAAAGCACATACATACCTACACACCTCCATACATACAGTTTTTATATTAAAACGTGAATATGCAGGGTTGCATTACATCAAATTCCATCTTGTTGTTTTTCACGGTAAAGATGAGGGATGTCAAACTCATTTTAGTTCAGGAGCCACATAAAACCCAATTTGATCTCAAGTGGGTTGCACCAGTAAAATCAGAGCACCTTTATATAACCACAACTCCAAATTTTCCTCTTTGTTTTAATCAAAAAATCTACATTTTAAAAATGATCAAATTTAATATCACAAATCGATTGCTGTAACTCCTTCCTGGCAGGCATCCCTGCATGCACAGTCAAACCTCTAAAGATGATCCAGAACGCACCAACATGTGTGGTTTCAACCAGCCAAAAACAGCACTCCGCTGTTCACATCACTTCACTGGCTTCCAGTTGCTGCCTGCATAAAATTCAAAACTCTAACATTTGCATTCAAAACTACAATGAAAACAGCTCCCTCCTACCTAAACTCTCTCATACAGGTCTACACTCCCTATGCTGGGCCAACAAAAAGCGGTTGATACAACCACCACAACAGAGCTGGTCCATAGCTGGACACTCTTCGGTGGTTCCCCGATGATGGAACAAGTTGCCAAACTCTATTCGATCTGCAGAGTGTCTACTAAAAACTAAAAACTCAGCTTTTCACTGAACACCTTTACACTTGACAGACTGAAATTAAATCACTCTAAAATTGCATTTCAAAAAACACTTGTCACTGATGGTCAAGGAAAAGAAACACTATGTGGATTGTATTTTCAGCCTGAAAAATGAAGCAAATGAAATGTAAATTATAGCTAGATGTTCTTGGTTAGTTCATTTTTGGTTCATTACAACAGGTATAGAAGCTGCTTTGCTGCCACGTGTGTAAAGGATTTTGTGCAGTAAGCTGCAGTAACAGTGACCTACTTTAGCAAAGACCAGGAAATATGCTGTCATACGAGATAGATGCAAATATAATATCTGCTTTGTGCCTCTTCAGCCTCACTCCATCTCCAAGGAAGGTGCAGTTGGCATAACAATACACAGCTATAGTAGGGAAGGTGGCGGAAAAAGAGAAAAGCTGTGTATTGCTTTGGGAGTGCATGACAAGAAAACTGAACTTGAGAAAAGCTTACAGTCCTGCTGTCTTTCTTTCTGTCCATCATTACACATGAAACGATCAGCAATAGATTGCTTGACAGAATTCATCAGAAGTCAGACCACGCCGAGCTGTCAATAAACAATTGACCTTTATCAAACAACAACTCACTGTCAGCAAGTAGGGGAGAGGCAAGGTCGGAGTCAGTGGAGTTGAAGAAAAAAGAAAATGCAGATATTGACCAGGAGTAAACGAAGGCAGGAGGGAGTAAAACTACAGTAGATGTTACAACACTATAGGGAAGAAAAGAAAACGGTGTAAAAATGAAAGGAGAAAAAGAAATGAGAGAAAAAAATGTAACTGCCAGTGGTATACATTAATCAGAGCACTACTAACCAACAGTGAGGTATCAGCCATAGCTGAAAGATGTCACTTTAGATTTCTGTTACAGTGTAAGTTTCTATGAAGGTCATATTAAACTTAGTATGAGGCTAAAAATTCTATTTAATTGTATATTCAAACACAGGCCTAAACTGAGCAAACATAAACACAGCATTTTCCTGTGAAAGCAGTTCTGAAGCAACAAGAGAGAACACAAAGAACAGCAGCATTAATTAGTGGTATTAGGTTAGAAAGACAGGACTGTAAGACTAGTGGCAGTGGTACCACAGCAACACAGCAGCCTGGAAGCCAGAACTGGATATGCAAGGAAGGAGAAAAAGAAGAAACAGAAGGATGGAGTAAAAAAGTTTGGAGTATTATTAAAAGCAACCTCAACACAAACATGTCATCTGGTATTTGTCCTGTGAAACTACCTGACTGTACTCTACCCGTTTGACTTCCACCTCTGAGGCTAAAGACTGTATTGCTACTGATTGAGTAAATTAATATTTAGTTTGTAAAATGTAAAAAATAAGGACGATTATATATTGCAAATTTAAAAAAAACTGTCTTAAATAGTTACTTTAAGTGTTCATTGAAAGTTAGACATTTGTACTCAAATCAAATTACATACAAAAAAAATCTGTTCAGAAAAGGATCAGTTGATTGCTTCCAGGACAGGTGAAATTGGAGTTTTTTTTTTTTTTTTTACTGAAATACGGAACAACTGTATTTGCCTGATTTGCCAAGAGACTGTAGCTGTTAAGGAATTCAATGTCAAATGACACTACCAGTGGAAACATGCTATTGTCTACGACGGGCTAACAGGGAGCTACCGCAGCGAAAAACTGAAGCAACTGGAAGCTGTTTTATTGTCACAGCAGTGCTTTTTTTTTTTTTTTTTTTTAACCAGAACACGTGAGTCGAATGAAAATGCTACAAAGGCAAGCTACAAGGTGGCGACTTTAATTGCAAAGCATTGCAAATTTTTTTTCCGATGGTGAATTCATAAAAGACCGTGTTATGAAAATGGTTGAGAATATCTGCCCTGAGAAGAAGCAAGAGTTTGCCAAAGTTTGCCTGGCACGAAGCACTGTAGCGCGGTGAATTGAAGATGTTTCAGCAGACATTAAAACACAGTTGAAGGGCAAATTAGCGAGTTTTGACTTTTTTTCAATAGTGTGTGATGAAAGCACACATGCATCGGATACTGCTCAGCTGCTTATTTTTTTGAGAGGGGTGGATGATGAGATGATCGTGGCTAAAGAGCTTCTTGACCTCCAGAGCAGACAGAACAAGAGGAACGGATTCATTTGTTTCCATTAGTTCCGCTGTGGATGATATGAAACTGCCCTGGAAAAAAGTCACTGGGATTATTAGTGATGGCGCACCTGCCATGGCTGTAGAACGAAGTGGACTGTCAACCCTAACAGTCACAAGACAACATTTCAAGATGGCGCCGCTGTGTATGGCTCGCCGTCCACCCCTGCTAAGGTTGTTAATGATTCTCCTGGTTATACTGCTTGTCCCTCAAATTACTACGTCGCTGCTGATTTATGATCGCCTGTCACTGCTGACGATCCGAGGCTCTTTGAATAATCTACCTGTTGTCGTCAGCAGTGGACATTCAAAGACACCTCCACCTGTCCTGACGTCTGTCCCACCATACCTGTGGCGTACTGAATGCGGGTTGTTTCGCAAAAAGAGACACAGGAGACGTGGAAAGAGAAGAGGGGTCTCTCTCTGTAAAATTCAGGGCTTCTGTCTGGAAAGCACTTTGGTCTTCTATGTTGCTGGAAAGTGCTCTACAAATAAATCTTTGATTGATTGATTGATTGAACCCTAATCTGCAACAAGGTGAGTGAAGAAGGAGGCCATTAAGCTTCATTGTATTATTCATGAACAAGTTCTCTGTGCTAAACATTTCAAATATGACCATGTCATGAAGCCGGTGACAAAGACTATTAATTTTATTCACTCGAAAACCCTGTCCCACCGCCAGTTAAATAGTTTCTATTGGACATCCAGGCTGAGTATGGTGATGTTTTACATCACACCAGTATCAGGTGGCTCAGTCTGGAGTCTGCGCTGCAGCATTTCTTCTCTGTCTGGAGGGAAATCGGACAATTTCTTGGCACATGTGGGACAACCGATGTCAGAACTATCTGATCCTATTTGGCTTGCTGATTTGGGATCTTTAGTCGATATAACAAAGCATCTGAATATATTGAACACGAGTCTTCAGGGCCAAAATGCAGCAGTGAACCAGCTGTATTCACACATCAAAGCATTTGAAACAAAGCTGCAGCTTTTCCAAAGGCACTTGTCACAAACAGCCTAATACCGCACATTTTTCAGCGCTGCAGGAAATAATGAAGTTTTCCTCGGGACAGTATCAGTGCGCAAACAAGGAGGTATGCAGCAGACATCGCATCTCTGGCTGGGGAGTTTCAACTGCGCTCTCAAGGTTTTGCAGGTATTGAAAAGGAGATCAGGTTTTTCTCCTCTCCATTCTCCACTGACCCAGATGATGCTCCAGATCACCTGCAGCTGGAGCTTACTGAGCTGCAGTGTGACAGCGAGTTACGTAGTCGTCACCAACAGCTCTCGCTTGTCAACTTTTACTGTCAACTTGAAAAAGGCCGGTTTCAAGGTATTCGAATGTTTGTGAAGAAAATGCTGAGCTTATTTTGCTCAACATATCTGTGCGAGGAAACATTCTCTGTGATAAACTTTAATAAGAACCGCATTAGGACAAGACTAAGTGACTCTCACTTGCGTGACATTTTGCACATCCAAACCACAGCCTTTGAACCAGACTGGGCCCACGTGATGCAGTCCAGAGATCAGTATCACCCTTCACATTGAAGCAGTTATTTGGTTCTAAATCCCTCCGATCCTATCCTAGGTCTATCCCAGCTGTGTAAAGCCATCCATCTCACTCTTTATTTAGATTGTGTTTATGTGCCACTTCAGAGTTTAGTAGTCTGGATGGTGTTGTCTGGAGCTGCCATATGCTTACTGTGTGTGGGGATGATGTAAAGTTGTTCCTCTGTTCTCCTTCTGCTCCTTTTCTCTTTGCTCGTGATGTAATTCTGCACCTTTCTGCACTCCCTGTTCTCATGACTGAATTACATTTTTTTCACAGACAAAACATTAATGCAAGAAAATTATTTGTTTTGCTAATCTGAGAGGAATATATTGTAAAATTGCAGTTAATTTAATTTGTTCTGTGTTGGTTAAAACCAGTTATAAGTATATCTGAAGACATGTAATTTGCACTTCAGGAGGTATGCAGCAGACTGCTGACGTTACGGTGAGCGTATTGCGTCACTTCCTGTTGCAGCACTGTGTTGTGTTCTCTGACTGTCGTAGCTTATCCACTCAATCTAATTTGATATTCATTAAATATCTGTGTGTAGCGGTAATATTTGAATCGTAACATACACTCGTTTTCTTCAAGCACCTTCTCAAAGTCTTGTACTTAATTCTGAATTAATTTGTTTTCTCTGTCCACTAGCCTAGCACTTAGCAGTTAGCATGGCTTCTCCCTCTTCCTCTCCTTCTCTGTCCTGCTCAGTGTGTCACACGTTTAGTTACTCCTCTGCCTCCTTCAGTGATAACGATACCTGTAATAAATGCAGTCTCTTTGTAGCTTTGGAGGCGAGGCTCTCTGAATTGGAAGTGTGGCTCCGCACCATGGAAAACAACCCGCTAGCTGTTAGCCAGGCCCCCTTAGCTGGTGTGGACCACAATAGCATAGCTGCTACTGTAGCTTCTGCTAGCCATCCCCTAACAGCTCCCGAGCAGCCGGAAAGTCAGGGTGGCTGGGTGGCAGTTCATAGGAAACGTAGTCCTAAGCTCAAGCCCGCTGTCCCGGCACACCACAAACCGCTTCACATTTCTAATCGTTTTTCCCCACTGAACGACACACCCGCTGAGAAACCAACTGTGATCACTGGCAGCTCCATAGTCAGAAACATGAAGCTAGCGACACCAGCGACCATAGTAAAATGCCTCCCAGGGGCCAGAGCGGGCAACATAGAAGCAAATTTGAAACTGCGGGCTAAAGATAATTGTAAATACAGTAAGATTGTTATTCACGTCGGCGGTAATGACACCTGGTTACACCAATTGGAGGTCACCAAAATTAGCGTAGCATCGGTGTGTAACTTTGCCAAAACAATGTCGGACTCCGTAGTTTTCTCTGGACCCCTGCCTGATCTGACCAGCGATGATATGTTTGGCCACATGTCGTCATTTCGCTGCTGGTTGTCTACCTGGTGTACTGCAAACGACATTGGCTTTATAGACAATTGGAGCTGTTTTTGGGGAAAACCTGTTCTGATTAGGAGAGACGGCATCCATCCCACTTTGGCTGGTGCAGCTCTCATTTCTAAAAATATGGCTGATTTTATTAGAACTCCTAAAGCATGACAACCCAGAGTTCAGACCAGGATGCAGAGTTGTAGTCTTCCACACCTCTCTGCAGTTTCCTCTCAGCTGTCACCCTCCAGTAATTCAGTTTCCTTTATTGAGACTGTGTCTGTCCCCCGACCACCAAAATTCAATAAATTAAACAATTCAAAAATAAACAAAAGACATAGTAACCATAAAAATCTAATAAAAATCAATACCACTATTTCAACTGAGCAAAGAAGCAGGACAATTAAATGCCTTCTGTTAAATATTAGATCTCTCTCATCTAAATCTCTGTTAGTAAATGATTTGATAACTGATCACCAGATTGATTTGTTCTGTTTGACTGAAACCTGGTTGCAGCAGGAAGAATATGTTAGTTTAATGAATTAACTCCTCCTAGTCATACTAACTGTCATGTTCCTCGAATCACAGGCCGAGGAGGAGGAGTGGCAGCAATTTACCTCTCTAGCTTAAAAATTAACCAGAGACCTAAACCTAGTTACAGTTCATTTGAAAATCTTACTCTCAGTCTCTCTTATCCGGATTTGAAAGCTCAGAAACCAGTTTTATTTGTTGTTGTATATCGTCCTCCTGCTCCTTACTCTGAGTTTTTATCTCAATTCTCAGACTTTTTATCTGATTTAGTGCTCAGCTCAGATAAAGTCATTATTGTGGGTGACTTCAACATTCATGTTGACGTGGACAGTGACAGCCTTACAACAGCTTTTAATTCAATATTAGACTCAATTGGGTTTTCTCAACATGTAAATAAACCAACTCATAGTTTTAATCACACCCTTGACCTCGTTCTGACTTATGGCATAGAAATCAAACAGTTAACAGTATTTCCCCGGAACTCTCTTCTTTCTGACCATTTTATGATAACATTTCAATTTACAACAATAGATTGTATAGGAGTTAAGAATAAACATCAGTACAGTAGATGTCTGTCTGACAATTCGGTGACTAAATTTAAGGAAATAATACCCTCTCTATTTAATTCAGCACCATTTACTGATATAATGGAAGGGAAATATTATAATTTTACCTCCACAGAAGTGGATTATATTGTTAATAATAAGGCTAACCGTCAAAATGAAGCGGTTTTAATAAACTCACACAGTGTTGCACCTGTAAAAAAGAAAGTTCTATCTCAGAGAGGACCTGCTCCTTGGTATAATTCCCAGCTGCGGACTTTAAAGCAGGCGTCCCGAAAGCTGGAAAGGAAGTGGTATTCCACTAATTTAGAGGAAGTTTATGTAACTTGGAAAAATAGTCTAGTAATTTATAAAAAAAAAAAAAAAAAAAGCTCTTCGTAATGCCAGGACAACATATTATTCATCTTTAATAGAGGAAAACAAGAACAACCCCAGGTTTCTCTTCAGCACTGTAGCCAGGCTGACAAAGAGTCAGACCTCTGTTGAACCTTGTATTCCTTTAGCTTTGAGCAGTAACAACTTCATGAGCTTCTTTACAAATAAAATTATTACGATTAAGAGAAAAAAATATTCTGGCCCATCCTACAAATGTCAGAGATGTATCATCGAGTACAGATGCTTTAGAACTGACTGCAAGACCTGATGGTTATTTAGAATTTTTCACTCCCATACATCTCTCTGAACTAATTTCAGTTGTTTCCACATCCAAACCATCAACATGTCTTTTAGATCCTATCCCAACTAGATTGTTCAAGGAGGCTTTACCTTTAATTAATTCCTCAAGAGAGTTGGATCTGATTAATCTCTCTCGAGTAACAGGCTATGTACCACAGGCTTTTAAGGTTGCTGTAATCAAACCTTTACTTAAAAAGCCCTCTCTAGATCCACATGTTTTAGCCAACTATAGACCCAATTTCCAACCTCCCATTTCTCTCTAAAATTCTGGAAAGAACAGTTGCAAATCAATTATGTGAACATTTACAAAGGAATAGCTTGTTTGAAGAGTTTCAGTCAGGCTTCAGAGTGCATCACAGCACAGAAACAGCTCTGGTGAAAGTTACTAATGACCTTCCCATAGCATCAGATAATGGACTGGTCTCTATACTTATTTTATTGGACCTTAGTGCAGCATTCGATACAATCGACCACAAACTTTTATTACAGCGACCAGAACATTCTATTGGCATTAAAGGGACAGCATTGGACTGGTTTAAATCCTACTTATCAGACAGGTTCCAGTTTGTGCATGTCAACAATGACTCTTCTGAGCATACTAGGGTGAATCATGGAGTTCCTCAGGGTTCCGTCTTAGGACTAATACCGTTCACATTATACATGCTTCCCTTAGGCAATATTATTAGGAAGCACTGTATTAATTTCCATTGTTACGCTGATGACACTCAGCTGTATTTATCTATGAAGCCAGATGAAACTATTCAGCTAGCCAGACTGCAAGATTGTCTTAAGGACATGGCCTATAATTTCCGACTACTAAATTCAGACAAGACTGAAGTCATTGTATTGGCCCCAAACATCTTAGAGAATTGCTTTCAAAGCATATAGTTACTCTGAATCGCATTACATTGGCATCCAGTACTACTGTGAGGAACCTCAGCGTTATCTTTGACCAGGACATGTCCTTTAACTCACACATAAAACAAATCTGTAGGACTTCCTTTTTCCACCTGAGAAATATTGTAAAAATCAGGAACATCCTGTCTCATAGTGACGCAGAAAAACTAGTCCATGCATTTGTTACTTCGAGGGTTGACTACTGTAATTCCTTATTATCAGGTTGTCCCAATAGCTCTCTAAAACATCTACAGCTGATCCAAAATGCTGCAGCCAGAGTACTGACAGGAGTTAGCAAGAGAGATCATATTTCTCCTATATTGGTTTCTCTTCATTGGCTTCCTGTTAAATCTAGAATAGAATTCAAAATCCTTCTTCTGACATATAATTTTTTTTATTTTTTTTTTTAATTTAAGATGGGACAGTGCATATTAATCAACATGAGTCAAGAAATGTCCACATGTAAATATGCCAGATTTAGCCTCGAGGGCTAATTTTCATCTGTAGTCCCAGGGCAGGTAGATGTTAAAATGACACAGGACAAGGCCACACAACAGAAAAGTTAAAAGGTTAAAAAGCAAAGACAGTGTAGACAGTAGATTGAAAACACTTACATGCAGATAGCAAAGATAAGACATAATCAAACAATACACAGACCTTAATAAAAAGTAATACTAAGAAAAAAAAGAAAAAAAAACACATAGGTATTAGTAACATTAGATTAATACACTACATGTCTTCGCTATGGCTGCAGGTTTGATTGTCCAGAAGCCAGAGTTTGAGAGCTGTACTGAAGGATTTGAGAGTTGATAAGTTCCTAATGTTTGATGGAACAGTGTTCAGAGCCGTACACCATAGCAGTAAACTATAATTAATTTCCATGTTAGTTGTACTTTGCATGTATCATCTGTCTTCTCCATGCATGTATCAAATTGTGTGTTTTATGGTCCTTGTGTCGTCCCCCCCCCCCACCTCTCTACCCCTACCCCTCTATCCCTCTACCTCTCTACCTCCACCCCTCTACCTCTCTACCTCTTCTGTCCCTCTCAACCCGCCCGGCCAGCAGGCAGATGGATCCCCCCACATAAAGAGCCGGGTTCTGCTCGAGGTTTTTTTCCCTGTTAAAAGGGTGTTTTCCTTGCCACTGTCGCCTTTTTGCTTGCTCTGGGGATCAGGCATATGGGTTCTGTAAGGCGTCTTGAGCCAACTTGACTGTAATTGGCGCTATATAAATAAAATTGAATTGAACTGAATTGAATTGAACTTCATTATAAGTTGAATGTTGGTGTTTTGTTCCTGTTCATATGTCTTCGGCAACATTAATTACCAATAACATTTAATGTTAAAAATGAAGCTGAATCCTGATTTTTTTCCCTCAGTTCAGCTCATTTCATTTTATTTGGCCTTTAGATATTAAAAACAGAGTGATTATGGTAAGATCTGTTTAGATTTGCAATACGTAACAAACTGCATTTATTAATAAGATGTCAAAAACTTTTCAGGAAAAACCTCTCTTCATCAACATGCTTTGGCTTATGCCAACCTTACACTCCCGGTGCTTAGGTCACCCTTAATGACAGGATGTTTCTTTATACAGAGAGAAGTGCTAATCTGTCCACTGTACTCTCTGATCCCTCCCCTTAAAGTTTATGGAAACATTTCATTTTGCACATGTACAAAATGAAAAATGTGTCATTTGCAATGAAATTTTTATGAAATAGCCAAGTTGCATTTGACTTTAATGGTTCAAAGAATGTCGGGCAGAAATGGTTGGCCCTTACGCATGTTGACCTTATCAAATCTGGCCCTCTTTGAAAAAAGTTTGGACACCCCTGTACTAGATTATGACTATGACTATTTCACGACTACAACTGTACTTTTCCCAATTGTAAAATGAAGCCCATTCTATTGTGGGATGGTTATTTGGTTGGTAAAAAGTAGTGCACATGTCATAGATACTATTTTGCTTCACTGTAAAACAAATTATGTTTGTAAACACAAACGCTCTCTCTCTCTCTCTCTCGCTGTCTCTCGGTCTCTGTCTGTCATGGTTCATTGATGGTATCATGTTTTTCTTGTGGAATGCAGTGATAGCTTTACACCAGATATAACGGAGCCCATGTCTTCCAAAAAGTTCCACCTTTGACTCTTCAGTCCACAGGATGTTATTCCAAAAGTCTTGGGGCTCATCCAGATGCTTTTTTTTTGTAAATATCAGACAAGCCTTCATGTTCATTTTGGTCTGTAGTGGTTGGATCCTTGCAACTCTCCCAGGATGCCATTTTCACACAGTGCCTTCCTTATTGTAGAATCATTGCAGACAGACCTTAACTCTTCTTCTCTCTCTGTTCTTTTGATGTTTGTCTGGGTTCTCTTGTGACCTCCTGGATTAGATGTTGATGTGCTCTTGTAGAAATGTTGGTCGTTGGTCCACTGCTGGGAAGGTTTCTCCATTTGTGGATAATGTCTCTCACTGTGGTTCTCTGGAGTCTCAGAGCCTCAGCAATGACTTTGTAACCATCCAGACTAATAAATGTCAATGATTTTGTTTCTCAGTTCTTGAATCTCTTTCGAATGTGGCATCGTGTGCTGCTTTTTGAGACCTTTTAGCTGCTTCACAATACCAGACAGGTTCTATTTAGTAATGTTTAGGTTCAATAAGCCTGTTAGGAATCACATGAAAGTGTGAATGGTGAGGTTAAACCCAATCGCCAAATTAATTTGGTCATTTGGTAGATCGGTAGCTAGGGGGGCAATTACTTTTTCATATAGACACCATTTGCCCTTCAATAAATAAAATCACCTAAAGACTGCACTTTGTGTTTTCTTGGGTTATCTTTGTCTTCATTAAAATTGTTTGATGATCTTGAACATTTAAGTGTGCCAAATATACAAAAACAGAAGACTTCTGTGGGAGGGCCAATATTTTTGGACCTTATGGCACTTTGAGTATATCAGTCAGACATCAGCAGCATTTGTGGACAATCATTTTTGCAGCAAGCTGAATTCATATGAGCTGTCTTATACCTAATCCATGACTGCTATCAATTATAAACCATACTGACAAGTTTTCTGATGTTCTGCATTTACAGTTAACAGTGTATAATGTCAGTAACATGTCTAGACAAGTGGCAGGGCCACCAGTCATTCCCTTTGTGGCAATACAACATATTAAAGGCTTTCAGTTTGTAAAAATAAATCCAGGCAATTTAAAAGCTGTAAAACATCTTGACAACTTTGACAGCAGTCTGTGAGACTGTGCACTGTAGGCAATTAAAAATGTCACTATGCTGTGCACAGTGTGCAGCAAGAACTGTTAGTTGAGCTTTATTGGTGTCTGTTAGTAAACAAAATGACTATGTAACACACCTTACTTGTTGCTGCTACACAGAACATTCAGCTGAAGATCAAAGGAATGTTGAAAACTAATAATGATCACTTTTCCACCATCATTAATTTAGCAACTACTAGTGTGCTGTTATGGGGCCTGAAGAGGGCGATCTACTATAGTTGGCCTACTAAACCTTTATTCCTAAAACACAGTCAAAGTTGCAGAAAAATTGGCATCTCATTACTTAGGAAATCACTGGAATGGATGCTGATGCTATTAAGGTATGCATTTTTTATATTGTAAACAAAACTGTGGAGGCAATGTTTGAGGGAGTACATATATTTGTGTTTTATATGTGTTACCTGTGTGTCCATGCAGAGGTGAGTGTGGTCGTGGCAGGGTAGGGGAGGTGCTGGACGTCACAATCAGGCTCTTCCTGTTGCTTGCCCGACAGCTGAGGACAAATAACAATCTCAGTTCAGTGACTTGATCTCAAATCAAGTTTAGATATCAGATCAGTAAAGCTCAGATGATGATGGTACTATTTACATAACATCTAGAATTTCAAGAAGCTTTGTAATGAACTACACAAAAGTTCTAAGTCATTAATTTCTCATCTCTGAAAATCACCATGGCTTCTGTTGGCATCTGTCTACATTCAGCTGTAAAGTTCACACAGACAGTCATTAGTCACTCACAAATTACTAAAGCCTATTTCCAACTCACACACTGTCATTAAGGTAAAGTCAGTCATTTGTAATGTTTCCAAAAATTGCAGTACATCCATTTAAGCTCTGCATCACTAAAAATGGGTGTCCAATCTAGGCCATCCAATGGCTTGCGTGTGAATGTAGCTTTCATGTATGTGTTGCAGATTAGCTCAAAGATGTTACAGTTTCACTGAGGCAAGAGCTGTAGCACACATTCTGTCCTACACACATTAGGACAGTGATGTCACATAATGACATCAGACAGTTACAGCTGCAATCACACAACACACAGCTAACAGTCACAACTACGAACGGAAAAGACAACATTTGTAAATTAATAATCAAGTTATATTATCAAGTTGTAACATCTAATACATCTTATATACAAATATTTCACAATTTTAATAAACAACAAATGAACCAAAGCTATTTAAACTGGTAAATATGCTATAACATATTTGCCCAAAGACACAAACAATAAACAATGCATATATATACATATACATATATATGTATACATGTACATATATACACTTTTTAAAAATAAATACAAAAAATAGTGCTTCCTTTGCATTGTACTGTATATATCTTCAAATGAAAGGAAGTTGGACACACAAACAAGAAGTCTTCTGACAGGTTCTCGCAGTGCTGCCAGGTGGCAGCATACTGACGTGTGCTGTTAACTGGCCTATCACATCTGCTGGTGGTATCTATACAGTTGTATAGTGCAGTGATTCTGGAATGCTGAATGTGCTTGGATGATCGCATCACCCACATGAAGTGCTCAGGGCTGACATTTTTCTTTACAGTAAAATGATGATTGGTGTGATGTCTGTGTTCAACGTCTGTTCCATTTGGGCTGTTAATCTTTTCCTTTTGTGTGCTCTTCCCTCCTTCTGCTTCATTTGTGAGCAGAAAGTGATTTTTAGGCCTTTTCTATGAATATTTTTGGAAGGTGATGAAATCTGGTCTGGTCTTCAATTCCTTCTTTAAAGAACTGTTTGAAAATTCAAGTTTTAGAGTTTCCATTTGAATCAATGTTTAGGTAAAGCTGAGGGTGTAAGGTAAGGGGCAACAAAATGTATCATGCCATGTGTACGTATACTTAGGTTTATGTGTGCATTTTGGAAATATTTATGTTTGAAGACAAATTATTGCATGTGATGTGGATATCACATGCTGTATGTATATGTATGTCTCCTGTTATCTGATGCACAGCATCCACAGTTTCCAGTAACATGTAGTTTATACACATACCTATAGAAAAAATGATCTGCAAAGCTATATAATCCAGATACCCACACCCACACCTTTTTCTGCGATAGCACTCTGAACTTCTAAAGAGCTGTTTATGTTTATTTATGCTTATTTTATTTTTCTAAAATGGGACAGTTCATATTAATGTACACTTCCACGTAAATACGAGAGATTGTAGCCGTATGGTTAATTTCCATCTCATGTCCCAGCTGTGCTCAGAAGATTTTTAACACACACCCACACAAATACATGAAGTGCCTTGTGGAGGGATAGAGAAGGAAATAGTAAAAAACAAAACAAAACAAAACAAAAAAATGGACAAAGAGAGTTAGCTAAAAAAAGAGTCATCTAAAAAGGAAGACAGGTGAAGTGTGTCCCCCACTTAAGAGTCTACAATTTACAACCTGAATTACAAAAGCAGTCGAACAGATTCCTACTATTTAGATCACAGTGTTAAAAATGTAAAGTGTGTTCTGAGGCTGGTGTTAAAAAGAACACGAGGTCATTCAAATCAAAAGGGTTCAGCCTTTGGGGAGCAGCACATTTCAATGCTTTAAGAGAAATGTTGCCTGCAAAGTTGACCCCTCTGAACATATGAGTCCACTAATGTTTTACCTGCAATAGGAGTAACTGCATAAAACCTCAGGATGCTATAACTTTGCAACTGTAAAACTCATGAGATACACAGTTACTGACATACACAGACAGTGCTGTCACAGCTCTGTGGTCGTTGACTATACCATCTTATGCAGACACAAACTTGACAGACGCACACGCAGGAAACAGGCAGTAGGTCAGTGTATGTGGAAAAGATCTACAGCTAAATTCATTTCACCAGTCCAGTCCATAGCATTGGTTTGGGTGTTACAGTCAATGCAAGAAATGTGGCAGTCTACAACAGTGTGATTGTGTGTGCTTCCTCCTTTGTCAGTCTGCTCTGCTGTTTGTGTTAAGAAGGTGTAGGGTTAATGCTCTTACTGTAAGTACTTTACAGACAATGGAAGCTTTAACCGCTTGTCGGTTTTGAACGTAATTATGAACTGTTGTGAACAGTCAGGTTTGAAAGGTAGGTCTGAGTGATAAAATGATAGTCAGAAACTTTACCCATATTGACAAAAAAAAGAACTAATAGAATGTGCAATAGTTTCACTTAAATATATCAGATGCAAACCTCCATGATAAAGCTCAGTTCCATGAACAAACTCTGAGAGTGCTCCCTCTCTGCCTCATAAACAGCATGGAATACCTTGATCAAGAAGCTCGTTCTCTCTGTTAGTCACTCCTGGGTGCCAGTATGATGCAGCCAGACCATTATGTACTATAGAATGGTCTGGTAAAGCCAGACTAAGACATGCGTGGAGGACAGTGTTAAGTCACTTTCTGGCCAGCCACTGGAAACTTTAACCTCACTGCAGTACAGCTGCTTCACCCTTGTCACCCTCTGCTTTATTATTTTATTTGCAAAAAGGGTATTTATTTTTCAGGGGCTGCACAGTGGCTCAGTGGTTAACACTCTCGCCTTACAGCTAGAACATCCCTGGTTCATGTCCCGGCCTGGGCCTGGGATCTTTCTGCATGGAGTTTCCATGTTCTCCCTGTGCATGTGTGGGTTTTCCCTGGGTTCGTCAGCTTCCTCCCACAGTCCAAAAAACATGCAGACGTTAACTGGTGATTCTAAATTGTCCTTAGGTGTGTAATTGTTTGTTTCTATGTCTATCCCTGTGATAGACTGGTGACCTGTCCAGGGTGTCCCCTGTCTTCACCCTAAGTCAGCTGGGAACGAGGAGTAACTGGTGTATAGATAATGAATGGATGGATAATTATATATCAAATGAAATAAAGCATTTTATTGTGATACATTTTTGTAGCTGTATCGCCCAACCCTAATGAAACCTCTTTTTGTAAAACAAAAAAGTATTTTGAAGAAAAAACATGTCCATATTGCAGATGTATAAATAATACAAAACCATTAATAATATTACCAAAATTCAAGCACTGCATCTGAGTTTGTAAAACCACCTCAACTATTAAAGACAAACCAGAAACCAGCACAAATCCACTCAAGAGAGAACACAGCACAGTAATCTATGTAAATAAACACATTATATACTGATGTTGCATTCCTTTCGAATCTAAAAATGACTAGAGAAGCTTACTCCTGTTTTAGGCGCACATACAATGACCATAGTTGTATTTATAAAGACATGTCATAATGACATTGGTAGTGCAAACACAGCCACTTTGTGTATTTGAAAGTGTGAAAATTTGTCAAATACTCAAACTAAGGAAAAATAAGTCTATGGAGACACACAGATATCTTAACATATCTGCTGAAAATGCTGAGATAAATGATGGAGTGAAAAAATATATATTTTTGTTCTGAATCTAGTCAGTGATGCTAAAAGAACATCTCTCCCTTGTAAACCTTCAGATCACATTTGCTCTGTGCAAGTGATGAATCAGTTTTGTTCTGATTAGAGCTTATCCTTAACTGGCAACTTAAACTACACCAATCCAAAAACTGCCAGAGCCTGTTGCTATGCAGGAGTCCCTCCTCTCTTACTTCACAGCCTGTCACTCTCACTTAAAAACACCTCTAAGACAAACAGAACACAAGAGGAGGCCGTGACAAGGAGGAGAGAAAAAGAAATCTGTCCATCTGTTTGCGTGTATCTGTGTGAGTATATGCCAGCTACCGTGTTATTATGGGGAGGAGTAAGAAAATTGCTGCTTCAAAGTTAAAATACAGCTCTGTGTCTGCTTACTCTTCTGTTAGAATAGCCACTTCCGGCTTTGACAGACACAGAGGAGAGAGACGGGAGAAAGAAGGTAGGTCAAATGAGATGAAAGAAAATTACGATGCCCAGCTTGCACAAATATCAAACGATGCCTTTCCTCCTCGACTTGCATCACAAACATGCCAGCTATAAGCAGATAGAGGGCATTCAATAAAACACAAACATACAGAAACACAAAAAACTGCAAATGCAAACAGTATGGTCTGATAGTAACTCCCATTCAAAAACACCCTGATTTACGCAAAGCATCGTGTTAAACCAACAAATCGCAAACTGAGTTGATCGACCCTCATTTTGGAGCTGCCCCTGCTGAGCATAAAGACATGCAGAGAGGAAGATCATGAATGGAAAGGAAAAGAGAGAAAACCAAAGATGGAGCAGCAGATTTCAAAAACAAGAAATACATGGAGGAGAAAAAAATTAGGACAAATAAAACAAAGGCTGTGTTCTGAGGTGAAAGACATGCAGGCTAACACAAATGAAAAACTACAAACAACTGAACTGATAAAAAAAAATAGGTATTTGAAATAAGCGTCTACCTCTTGGAGCGTCGCAGCATGCTTCTCTCAGGCAGTGAGAAATTGGACAGCACTGTCCAGAATGAGTCAGACATGCTATCGCTAGTGTAGCACAACCATTGCTGTGAACACCGTGACTCTGCAGAGGACGTGATCACCAGACGTTGCCTTGCACCTATCACACTGGCAATATTAAGTGTGTGCTGGTGTGTCTACGCTCAGCTCACTCCCTCCCTCCTTCTAATCCTCTCTCTCTCCTCAGCATTGCCTCCTCCCTCCATTCCGGATGCTCTTCTCTCCCTCTAACCCCCTCTCTATAAGTGGAGCCCAGTTCACTTCAGTGTTGAGCAGTGCCAGACAGATTGTCAGTTTACAGATGTTTACTGGCAGCTGTCTAATTCTATCCTGAGTCAAATAATTCATTTACTCACCAATTACTCTGTTTTAAATACACCTGTGTTTTAAAAAAAAAAATGTATGAGCATATGCCCTTTACACATAATTTAGCCAAATGATGCCACAGGCACAAATGTGCTTTGTCAACATTTTGGCTAGAGAAGCAGTGTCTAAATTTATTTACTTTGAAACGCGAATGGCTTTCCACTGTCATACTGTTTATACTTTGGTATCCATCCCTTGGTGTATATACATATGGGCAGTATTGTGTAAAAGTTTTTGGTTCAAGAATACAGCACTTTAGATGTTATCTTCTTATCCATATTAGACTGATCCCAAAATTGTTGTGTAGTATGGCAACAGGCCCAAGCGTAAATTCAGTCATGAAAAACTACTTTGAGGAAAAGCTAGAACAGTAGGTCCTGTAATATAAGAGATGGTACAGCCCCCAGACAGTCCTGAAATCACTGATGGCGAAATGAAGAGGGAGGGGTTTTGAGACAACCTGATGTTCTCCAAGATATTTGGAACAACCTACCAGCCAAGTAGGTACCCTGGTGCGGAAGTGTACTGAGAACAATTTGTGCTGTTTTTAAGATAAAGGACACTCATCCCAAACATTGTTTGATTTGGGTGGTTCTTTCCATTTTCTGCACTGATAAATTGAAAGCTTTCATGGCCTCCACACTTTGAGTTCAGTGCCTAAAACTTTTGTACTGTATTTTTCATACTGTTCGAAACATTTATCATCATCACATAACTCTGCTCTGAAACAAGACAGTCTCGACTGTATGTTCTGACTTCCCAAGTACTGTTACAGTGGTGTTTACATTGCTGAACGTTGAGTAATAGCCAACACAAATTTCACTTTGCAGTCTGTGCAAGCTTCATTCAAACAAGATGTTACAGACAAATCCTTCTCTGCTTTACTGCAGTGTGACCCTTTCCATTGATGCAGAATCCCTTGTATTGTGCTGATGAGTTACTAGTCTGACTGATGTGGACTGCAGGTATAAGTCTGGGAATGACTGTTCATTTGATATAGCTTTCTCTCTTTTTTCTATTCATGCATTACTGTTTTCAGAATCCATTCCACTATACGAAACGAGTTCTGAGCAGCAGCCTACACATTGAAAACTTTTTACTGAAGTTTTGAGTTGTACAATAATTTTTTTAAATTTCTAACTTAGAATTTAAAATTATATTTTAATTTTTTTGTCTGAATCAAAGGTTTTAATGACAGTGCTTGCTTCTTTGCATGAAAATGTTCTACCAAAACAATTCCCCCATCACTCTTTTTAAGGGAAAGGCAGTCTTTGCACTCTTTGCGCTTGTGATTGTTTTAAAGAAATACAAACAAGCCAGAGCTTATAATTTCCAATAACAGAATGATAATAAGGTGCAGCAGATCATTCAGCACAGTGACATGTCAGGTCTAGAGAATGAATTGGTCAGTAGACTGATGCTCCATTTTTAGCTTTTAGAAGCCTGAAAAGTTATTCCATTTCCAATTTTTTAAAAATCTTTTCTTTCAACCTGGGCATGCATTGTGTCACCAAAGTGATGATCCTAAATTTTGGACTCAATCAATGATACCAGGCCATCAAGATCGATATTCAAGAGATTTCCTTGGAATCTGAAGTGTTCATGGAGGATGCATAAACATGAGACACAAACACCTCTCTTCTTTCTGCCACAGCCATTAAAGGCACAGTGACTTTTATCCTAAGCATATACATTTTTAAAGTTTTATTTTTCTTTTTGTTAAATGTACACTACTGTTCAAAAGTTTGGGGTCACTTAGAAATGTCCTTATTTTTGAAAGAAAAGCAGTTTTTTCCAATGATGATAACAATAAATGAATCATAAATCCAGTCTATGCATTGTCAGTGCGGTAAATGACTATTCTAGCTGGAAATGGCTGACTTTTAACGGAATATCTCCATAGGGGTACAGAGGCCCATTTCCAGCAACCATCACTCCTATGTTCTAATACTACATTGTGTTAGCTAATGGTGTTAAAGGGCTAATTGATGACTAGAAACCCCTTGCGCGGTTATGTTTGCACATGAATAAAAGTGTGAGATTACATGGAAAACATGAAATTACCTGGGTGACCCCAAACTTTTGAACGGTAGAGTATGTACTTGTATACTTAGTTATATTAGAAGTCTGCTATCATGTGTAATGAAGTTTCCCATTTATATGCATGTTTACACCTTTTATTTTTATCAGGAGGTGTGCAAGATAAACACATGTTTGATGTCTCATCTTTTCTGGTTCAGTAGGATTTCAGATCTGTAATCAAAGTCGCTAGATCTATATGTTTGAGAAATTAATTCAAGGTCAGTTCTAAAGGTATTTGGCTTCTGATCTCTCATGGACAATAAAGCTCAATACCACCCCTAGAAGTGTACATGTCCGAAATTGGTTAGATGCGGATTTGAATTTTGCTCCAAAAACCTTAGTATAAAAGACAGATTATTTTGTAAATACAGGGGTTTTTTTGATTGTTTTTGGTGCATTCACTATGTTAGGGTTTTGTATTTCTACAGATAATCAGGCTTTTGTCTTCATTAGGGCTTTTTCAAAGTAATGGTGCAAACTGTTTCTTTATAGGCAATGACGTTTGACTTTTAATAATTTTAGTTTGGCATAATTTTCAACACAACCACGAAAAACTGTCATCCTGTCTCTGCCTTACTCGGCCACCAAACTTCACTGTGACACATCCTGCTGTGCTCTTCTCTCTCCCTCATTTTGATGTTGCTGATCCTGCAGCTATCTTAAAGGCTACACATGTATCACTTTCTTCCTAATAAACAGGGGACTTTAGAAATTACAAGTGGCTTCTGAATTCCAAAGTAATTTTAAATTTTTCACCGCTTTGTCAGCTGCTTCCTGTGACGAAAACAGTTAGCTATTCAGTTTGCTTACCTGCGCTCAGGCATTCACTGTCTGTTGTGTCATTGCTGTCTTGTTTGTTTGTAACAATAGTTAATAAATGGTTTGTATATAATCATAATTGGTGCTACCGTCTATTTCTTTGTTTGGGAATTTGAGGACAAAATTCATGACTTTTGATTATAGACTGAATAAGATCATTAGATTTGATACATTTTCTGGATATTCAATCTTAAATATTTTTGATAAAGGTCTAGCAGATGAAGATCACAGTGGTTCACCCACAAAAGGGTGCAAATTTTTATCTTGAAGTGTGGTTATGCTACAGTGTCCTCTGGTTCTTAGCGAGATCCACCCCTCGCTGATGATGACAGCCAAACTTGAGGCTTCAAAACAGTTGTCCATAACTAGTTGGTGACATCATACTGGCTACATCCTACATCGTTTTAGATACAGTCTGTGGTTGTGAACCACTGTGGTATTGATCACAAAATCTACTACATTTAATTAGACATTTCTGACTGATTGTTAAAAAAAAAAAAAAAATGCAAAATAGCGTGTGTGAAAACTGGACAGAAATCAAACACTACAAATCTAAATGCAAACTAGCTGAGTTTCTCTTAACAATCTCTTTATTTGTGTCATCAGACAAACACATGGATCACTAGTGCTGTTTAATGGTTCCTCTCAGTGCCCCTTTAGTTGAACATTCCCCGTGAAGCATGAATTCAGAAACGGAAGGTCAGGAAACTCAGTAACGGAGGCAAATAGAATACAACACGCACAAAGAAACAGGTGTGTTATGAGGTGACACATAGCATGGGTCTTACCTCCAGAGAAAGGGGTTTCCTCGCTGGTGATCAGGGGCTGATAGAGGACCACCGGAGGAACACAGGGAGGGAGAGGAGGTGGAAAAGGAGGGAGAGAGGGTGACTATGGGGGGTTGAACTATGGAGGGATGAAAGGAAGTGGGGGACAGCAGGTGCTGGAGAAGGCTGCTGTTGCCGTGGCAATGCAGCTGAGCCGACGACCAGATTCTGGCAAAAGAGGAGGGAGGGGAGGAAGAAAGAATGAAGAGACAAAGAAGTGAGGAAGGTACGAAAGAGGGTGTGTGATGACGACACATGATTGGATGTGTGTTGTGTGTGTGCACTGGGTGACATGATGACTTGCTGAAATGCCATGATGACACCCAGGTGGAGACGTTGTCCATATGTTTTTGTTTTTTTTTTAACTTTCCAAGATTGTCTGCCTAGCTTTAGTACACTGACAATTTAGAAATAAAAGCAAAGTGCACAAATTTAAAACGTGTAGCAAAAATGACAGAGCCTCTCTGGTTGTAGTTCAAATGTGAATATGGATTGGACTTTTGGTAGGGTAAGTGAAAGAGAACTTTACTGGCTCTACAGAACAAGTTAGGCCAAACAAAAATAGCGAACAACTTCATATTAAATGCCCTTCATTACTAGGTTGTAGTTAAATTAATAACTGTTACATTCAGAATAGTGCTGCACAGTGGCTTGGTGGTTAGCACTTTAGCCTTGCAGCTAGAAAATCTCTGGTTCGCACTCCCACATACCTGGGATCTTTCTGCATGGAGTTTGCATGTTCTCCCTGTACATGCGTGGGTTTTCTCTGGGTTTTCCAGCTTCCTCCCACAGTCCAAAAACATGCTGAGGTTAATCGATGATTCTAAATTGTCTGTAGGTGTGATTTTTTGTCTCTATGTGTATCCCTGTGATAGACTGGTGACCTGTCGAGGGTGTCTCCTACCTTTACCCTAAGTCAGCTGGGATAAACTCCAGCCCCCCATGACCCTAATGAGGACTGAGTGGTGTACAGATAATGGGTGGATGAATGGACATTCAGAATACCAATTTTAAGGGGAAAAAAAACACATTTATTCCCCACCAATTTGTTGAACTCAAACTATGACAAAGGAACTGCTAATACTTTTAAACATTTTATTTCAGAAGAACTGTGGTGCTGATGTTTCTTTCGGTTCCGCAGCACGAAGAGACATACTAATGCTGTGAGTGCAAAGTACGAGTCAAAGACTGGAAAAAATTGTCAACAGCAGGAGAGATGAATTGGACTGGATATTAGAGAGGGGTAATGCAGGCTCTAAGTGGGGCAGCCTAACTTTTTTTATTTTATTTTTTCAGGTTAGTCCCATTGAGATCAGAGATCTCGTTTTCAAGGGAGACCTTGCAAAGAGGGCAGCAGCATGGTCACATTAAAAACAATAAACAGCAGATAAAAGTCTGAAACTCACCTGATATTAGCTACCTAACAATAGCAGTGGGGAAATTTATTATAATACTGTATATTTCACTGTATAATAACACAATAATAAACCAACTCATAGTTTTAATCATACCCTTGACCTCGTTCTGACTTATGGCATAGAAATCAAACAGTTACCAGTATTTCCCCGGAACCCTCTTCTTTCTGACCATTTTATGATAACATTTCAATTTACAACAATAGATTGTATAGGAGTTAAGAATAAACATCATTACAGTAGATGTCTGTCTGACAATTCGGTGACTAAATTTAAGGAAATAATACCCTCTCTATTTAGTTCAGCACCACTTACTGATATAATGGAAGGGAAATAATATAATTTTACCCCCACAGAAGTGGATTATTTTGTTAATAATGCTGCAGCCTCACTGCGTACAACACTTGATAGTGTTGCACCTGTAAAAAAGAAAGTTATATCTTAGAGAGGACCTGCTCCTTGGTATAATTCCCAGCTGCGGACTTTAAAGCAGGCGTCCCGAAAGCTGGAAAGGAAGTGGTATTCCACTAATTTAGAGGAAGTTTATGTAGCTTGGAAAAATAGTCTAGTAATTTAAAAAAAAAAAAAAAAGCTCTTCCTAATGCCAGGACAACATATTATTCATCTTTAATAGAGGAAAACAAGAACAACCCCAGGTTTCTCTTCAGCACTGTAGTCAGGCTGACAAAGAGTCAGAGCTCTGTTGAACCTTGTATTCCTTTAGCTTTGAGCAGTAACAACTTCATGAGCTTCTTTACAAATAAAATTATTACGATTAGAGAAAAAATTAATCTGGCCCTTCCTACAAATGTCAGAGATGTATCATCGAGTACAGATGCTTTAGAATTGGCTGTAAGACCAGATGGATATTTAGAATTTTTCACTCCCATACATCTCTCTGAACTAATTTCAATAGTTTCTACATCCAAACCATCGACATGTCTTTTAGATCCTATCCCAACTAGACTGTTCAAGGAGGCTTTACCTTTAATTAATTCCTCAATGTTAGATCTGATTAATCTCTCTCTAGTAACAGGCTATGTACCACAGGCTTTTAAGGTTGCTGTAATCAAACCCTTACTTAAAAAGCCCACTCTAGATCCACATGTTTTAGCCAACTATAGACCAATTTCCAACCTCCCATTTCTCTCCAAAATTCTGGAAAGAACAGTTGCAAATCAATTATGTGAACATTTACAAAGGAATAGCTTGTTTGAAGAGTTTCAGTCAGGCTTCAGAGTGCATCATAGCACAGAAACAGCTCTGGTGAAAGTTACTAATGACCTTCTCATAGCGTCAGATAATGGACTGGTCTCTATACTTATTTTATTGGACCTTAGTGCAGCATTCGATACAATCGACCACAAACTTTTATTACAGTGACTAGAACATTCTATTGGCATTAAAGGGACAGCACTGGACTGGTTTAAATCCTACTTATCAGACAGGTTCCAGTTTGTGCATGTCAACAATGACTCTTCTGAGCATACTAGGGTTAATCATGGAGTTCCTCAGGGTTCTGTCTTAGGACCAATACTGTTCACATTATACATGCTTCCCTTAGGCAATATTATTAGGAAGCACTATATTAATTTCCATTGTTATGCTGACGACACTCAATTGCATTTATCTATGAAGCCAGATGAAACTAATCAGCTGGGCAGACTGCAAGATTTTCTTAAGGACATAAAGACCTGGATGACCTATAATTTCTTACTACTAAATTCAGACAAGACTGAAGTCATTGTATTTGGCCCCAAACATCTTAGAGAATTGCTTTCAAAGCATATAGTTACTCTGAATCGCATTACATTGGCCTCCAGTACTACTGTGAGGAACCTTGGTGTTATCTTTGGCCAGGACATGTCCTTTAACTCACACATAAAACAAATCTGTAGGACTTCCTTTTTCCACCTGAGAAATATTTTGAAAATCAGGAACATCCTGTCTCAGAGTGATGCAGAAAAACTAGTCCATGCATTTGTTACTTCTAGGATTGACTACTGTAATTCCTTATTATCAGGTTGTCCCAATAGCTCTCTAAAACATCTACAGCTGATCCAAAATGCTGCAGCCAGAGTACTGATGGGAGTTAGCAAGAGAGATCATATTTCTCCTATATTGGTTTCTCTTCATTGGCTTCCTGTTAAATCTTGAATAGAATTCAAAATCCTTCTTCTGACATATAAAGCTCTTAACAACCAATCTCCATCATATCTTAAAGACCTGATAGTACCATATTATCCTAGCAGAACTCTTCGCTCTCAGACTGCAGGCTTACTTGTTGTTCCTAGAATCTCTAAAAGTAGAATGGGAGGCAGAGCCTTCAGTTATCAGGCGCCTCTCCTGTGGAACCAGCTCCCAGTTTGGGTTCGGGAGGCGGACACCCTCTCTATTTTTAAGACCAGGCTTAAAACGTTTCTTTTTGACAAAGCTTATAGTTAGGGCTGACCGGGAGACCCTGACGGGGTGAGCTGATGTTTTTCATTTGCGCAACTGACTTCCCCTCTTGACATCCCTTTAGTCTGCGTCAAGTTCTGCTGCTATAGGCCTAGGCTGCTGGGGGACCTCTCTTGATGCACTGAGCCCTTCTCTAACTACCTATGTATTTACTATATATACCACTATTGTATTACACTCATTATTGCATTACACTCACTCTGTTTCTTTCTGTGTCTTTTCTCCGAGTGTCCCTGGTCCCAGAGCTGGATGCTTCAGATGTGTGGTTGTTCTCCCACCTCCAGCTGCCCATTTCCACCGATCTACTCTGCATTGCCCTTACTATACTTGATTTGCTCATCTACATATTTTTGAATTTACCACCAGCTATATATGTAGTATATTTAATGCCAGAGCTGTACACCATAGCAGTAAACTATAATTAGTTTCCATGTTAGTTGTACTTTGCATGTATCATCTGTCTTATCATGTATCTATTATACTGTGTGTTTAATGGTCCTTGTGCCCCCCCCCACCTCTCTCTCTACCTCTACACCTCTATCTCTACCCCTCTACCTCTTCTCCTCTACCTCTACCCCTCTACCTCTATTCCTCTATCTCTGCCTCTCTACCTCTTCTGTCCCTCTCAACCTGCCCGGCCAGCAGGCAGATGGGTCCCCCCACATTAGAGCCGGGTTCTGCTCGAGGTTTTTTTCCCTGTTAAAAGGGTGTTTTCCTTGCCACTGTCGCCTTTTGGCTTGCTCTGGGGGTCAGGCATATGGGTCCTGTAAAGCGTCTCGAGACAATTTGACTGTAATTGGCGCTATATAAATAACATTGAATTGAATTGAATTGAATTGAACCGAATTGAATTGAATTGAATTGAATTGAATTGAATTGAATTGAATTGAATTGAATTGAATTGAATTGAATTGAATTGAATTGAATTGAAAATTGAATTGATAATGTTAGCTGGGGACTGACAAACGAGCTGCAATAAAATAAACAGACTTACATGCATTACACAGCAAAGAGAAGACACAGACATTGTCATCCTCGAGTCCACTGGCAAATCTTAAATGAAAATAAACTTTTCCCTACTCACAAAGTGACTAAAATCTAGTGTCCAAGCACCCAACATGCCATGGACCTGCTGTCAGAGGAGCAGCTGGGAACCCAAGCCACATCATCATCCACAATGAAACCAATTATCTGAGGACCGAACAAGAGAGTGTGTCAGAGTGACTTAGAAGAGTGATGGATAAATTCTCCACCTTTTTCCCTAACAAAAGAGTGGTCATGAGTGGTGCACTTTTAAGGAAAGACATTCACCCTTACACCATGTAGAGGATTAACAGCAGCTGTCCAAAGACTGTACATGGAGATCTAATCTCACCTGGTCCACTCCTCCACCCTGGATGTTGCCTGTCTTTATGACTGTCCATCAGTCTAAAAACACAATCCCCATTGTCGTCTGGGCATTAAAAGATGATGCTCTCAGCAGCTCAGCTCACAACCCCTTTAGACCAACAAGATATCCTCATCCATCACCCAGACAAACTCCATGGAGACTGGATCATCTTCATCTTCCTTCATACCGTGCCCCACTAAGACTCCACCATGGCAACTATGGTCCCCCCTCAAACCAGACCACAAGGGCCCTGTCAATCTCAGCAATGAGATGAGACACTTTGGCCCACTGAGAATTTACCAGGTTGTGATGTTGTGATAGTTTAAAACTTGAACAAAAGATAAAATTAAATAAAGTGGAATGTGTCAATCAAATTTAAGAGCTAACAAAGATAAGATGGGGAGACCCAACAGGTCAGCTGAAGTTATGAGTGCACTCAATAATCCTGTGTAAAGCGGCAACCCAGCGGAACCCTATGGAAGTCCATGGGTGCCCATATAAGGCATAAGACAGGAAGTTCATGTCCTCTCTACATCTGCGCTCGCGAGTTGAAACTCAGGGCATGCTGAGCTAAGCAGAAATAATGTCAACCTAGCAGAAATAAAAGAGAGGAGGGGGTCCAATTTTGGATACAGATTACTTCATGGGCATCCTGATTCGGTCGTAGGATGATGGGTTGTGGCTTTCCAGGGTGGAAGAGGTGTGTTTAGAAGAAATTTGTATAGGTATAAAAGTTGATGCAATGCTTTGTTTCGGCAGTTAAAATCTCTAGATTTTGCTCATGTTTGTTCTTAAAACCTCTATTGAATAAACATTACTCGCATCAGACTCTGAATTGAATAAACATTACTCGCATCAGACTCTGAAGACTGTTTGAAGACTCTTTCTTGAAAACTTTTGAAGATTCCAAGTTTTGATCCAGAATTGATATTTGACTACATGTTGGACGAAGCTGCCTGATCATCACTGGCCCTTAGCAGGCGGACTGAGTCACAACAGTGAGGAATGCAGCAGGATTTGTCCATGTCCCTTTTAGGAAGAAGCAGATATACTTTAAGAAGTGCACATTGATGTGGATACAAATCCAAGTGCATGTTTATGGAAACACCTAAAAATTTCCTCAGCACAACTGAGTTCAGATGACAATCAGCAAATCTACAGGGCAGAGGATTATATGGCGATGGTCTCTGTGTTACCTCCCTCTTTCTGGCTTGGACAGAATGGGTGAACTTCTGGAAATCTGGAGGGAGGTCAAGGAGTACATACATTTTATCCTGTGCAGCACTTCCCCTGTCTTGTAATAGGTCATCTGTGGCACACTACCACAATTAAATTTTATACATGTGCTGCTATCTCAGGTGAAGCTGAAGGCAAATCCCATTAGAGGTCTAAGCATGTACTTGCAGAACTGGAATTGCATCTAGTAGCTACCATTTTTAACATACCCATGCCCGAAGACAAAGACAGTGCCCCAATGAAATGCTTGTTTGAAAAGACATTGGGTCTGATGTCATACCAGTGGGAAAAGAGCCTTGCTGTCACAAATACTAGCAGAGAGCTTATGGATCAGGTTAAAAGTTTAAGTTTAGGAAGAGGTTTTCAGAGACAAGGTTATATAGAGACTATTTAAATGGACACAGAATCCAGAGTGTCAATAACGCTATATATAGGTGAAGAGAATAAGGGCTGGAAACCATTCCTTTTAATGTGATATATTGTGAAATTACGTTTGACAACATACACATACTTATTCAAGCCTAAAGTGTAGACCAGCATCTCCTTCTTGTCTGTGATTCTCATCTGTTAAATGATCTAAAAAACATTTTGCCACTTTTTTATGGAGTGTGCGCAGAGCTGAATAAATTCAGTGACAGCGATGTATGAACACTCAGAAGTCTGTTTCAAAATACAATATATATTTTTGGAAGATACTGGAATTATTAGTGTGAAGGAGACTGTAAATGTTACCTGCAAAGGGAGGGGAAACTACATGTCCTAACAGCTAGGGGAACACTGATGCATCATTTGCATGTATGTGGGTGAAAGAGAGTACAAGTGAGTGTGCCTTCCCTCACACCACAGAGTAACTCCAGCTTTAGCTGATGAAGGATTTCCCTCTCTGCTGGTATCTCACTCTGATACCTTCTCATGTTTCTGTCTCCTCTTGGCTTCCCATTCCATTCAAGTGTTTCAGTAACTCAGTATGTATGTACACTATGTATGTTCTGTCCTGTCAATGTATGTAACTTAAACTGAACTCAGCCCCACTGTTCACAGTTATAATGAGAGTGATGTGGACAGGGAGAAAGTGCAAGAAAGCTTTGACTGGCTTTTTCTATCTCCCTCTCTTCCACTTTAAAAACTGTCAAGTCTACTTTTATTAAATTCAGCATGCATTACAGTTATATAAACAGCAAAAATAAGTAAACGGTAGCTTTAAATATACGAGGGTACTAATTTCCACTTTGCAGCATAACTGTATACTATAAGGCCTTATATGTCATTGTCCACACAGACTCTTGAACTTTGAAAGTGCCCTTGTATCATATTCTTATTATTTATTTCAATTATTTGTCTACTGTCTGTCCTTAAACTATAGAACTGGAGTTAATATGTAGTTAGCCACAGTTTAGCTTAGCATAAAGAGAAAAATTGTACGGAACCTCTAAAATGGCTCTGTCCAAAGTGGAAAAAAACAACCTGTCTACAGCTCACAATTACATCACTTTGTTTGTGTCGTTGGTACACACTATACACAGATATGGCGAAACATAATCTTGTTTGAGGAGAATTTTGTGTTAAACTGATTTCCTATTGAAAAACAGTTGGTGAAAGGATAGCGAAAACAGCTTCTTGAAACCATGCTTTTCACAGTGATGTTGTCAAAGTTGACACCATTATGCCCATTCAATGGATAAACTAGTGCTGTAATCATCATCAGAAAGTAATCGGTAACTATTTCAATGATAATAATACTAAAACATTCACCTATTTGTTATGTTTGCAGAAATTATGTCAAATATTTGTGGTTTCTAATTGGAGGATTTGATGCTTTTTGCCGTCACATATGAGAACAAGCTGTTATCTTTTAGATTTTTTACTGTTTGTCAGGATGTGATGTTGATTTGTGGGAGATTATAACAAGCATTTAACACTTTTTTTTGTAATTTAGAAAAAACAGTTGTCCCCTAACCACAAACACAAACTGAGCCTCAGTGCATATAAGCACTGAGTAAATAAATAAAGGGCTGTCACAATAAGTTGTTTTTTAAAGCTAATTCTCCCTTAAAATCATCAGGTGTAATTTTTCCATTTTTCATGATGGACAGACTGAACAAACAAGCCACAACACGTAAATTATTGAGCTCTAGGAGTGTTTGTAGTTTTATATATGAATTATCTGTGCTTCTTCTTTGTGTGATTTTGTGGTGTTACAAGTTGTGTAAACAAATAAGAAAAGAAATAAAATGAGAGACAAGTACGATTCTCAACCTTTGTTGCCTTGATATGAATCCAATTTACATTTCCCTTCACATGAACAATCACATGGCGCATAGAAACAACCTGAAACACACAGTGTACACACACTCTTACTGGAGGCGAAGGTGTGGGGCTCCTGATCGTTCCCTCCTCCTCTTCATCTTGTGTACTGGGACAAAAGGCTCAGCTGTAATCTTTAATAATCCACCAGAGTGCATCGACTCATCTGTCGGTCAAACACACACGGAGCACTTTGCAGCTCCTCAAAGGACCAAAAATCGTCCCACAGTCAGTCCTCAGCAAGTTTGACTTCTGAGATCACCATTTGTATAAATGAATGACCAGGGTGTGTGTTACATCAGCCCATGCTCTTATCACCACATGTACAGTTATGCCAAGTATCTGGGTTAAAGTGTTCCTTCACCAGCGAGTATGGGCACGCTCAGTCACAAACTGACAGATACACACAAATGCATAGTGTGTGGTGGTAGATGCAGACTACTCAAAAGTTTATCAGAGGTCAGAGAATAAATTCAGTGTACTACACACAAACCATATGGAATTTCATCTTTTTCACTTTGTCTTATTCTGAATAATGTAAGATAGACTAAAAACGCACGCAAGATAAATTCCTTTGAGCAGCCTTCCTTCCTCTTCTTGCATGAAAAAAATCCCCAAAAGTCAGAAAGAACAAAAAGTTCTGAGTAGTTCCATTATTTCAGATAATAAAGGAAACCCGATCCTTGGACCATGGACCCACAGCTTCTCCCACCACTTCACCAAACAAAGGACTCAGAGACACACTCCTGTCTGAATGTCTCCAGGTACAGTCTGCCTGGTTAATCCCGCTCAGCACCCGGAAGTCTCAGCCGGTCTGTGATCACACTACCCACTGCAAGACAAGAGAAGTGACCCAGACCTAGACAAACAGTCGCAAGAATAGGGTGTTGGTGAAGACGGTGAGGGAGGTGTCACAGAGGGGCTGGAAGATAAAGTTTGCTGGGAAACCTGAGATGCTTCACGTTGAACTTTTTGTGATTTTAAAAACAGTCTTTCTAAACTTTATTGTTAATTCTTTCATGGTATTTTAAATGGCATTTTTTGTAATTAGTTTTTTTTAAATACTTTTTAAATTAAATTTAAAGAAATAGTTGATTTTATTCATCACTTATAAACTTTCAAAGCCAAGTAAAACTGTAGTGTCATGATTTTCAACAAATAAATCTAATTAATTGCCTAATTACAAAATTATTTTTTAAAAAGTTGTAATAACATTTTGTAATACTAAATACATGCTTTGGTATTTAAATTTAAAGTTATGCAACCTTTAACCTATCAAAATTTGAGCAATCTCAATGACTTTCAATGTTTTTCTTACATTTTCTTCCTTTTTTCATCAATTCTAACGGACATTTTAAGGTTTATTTTTATGGATTACTACATTTATTCACCCTTATAAGCTTTTTTTCTAGGGCATGCTACATTGCTTTATTCAGAAAAATGTGAATGAACATGGTTCCAGTTAATGAAATCATATGCTGAACTGAGAAGCATGTGCTGAACAGAATTCTCTGGCAGACATTTTCAAGACCGTGTAGGAGTGCAGCTGTCTGCTTTCTATTCTAGTTTCCAAGAAGCCTGAGGACACCACTGACCCTGATGAGCTAAATGCAGCTCACATGCCAGATAGCAAAAGCAAAAACAATGGGCTGGATCACAGACAGCTTTGACTGTTGCATGAACAGATACTCATTCACACACAAAAGTCCTTTTCAGACAGGGGGTATCCATCACTCTGTTAAAGTGGTGGCATTTGGTCATTCAGATACTAAGCCAGTTTTATGTTAATGTTCCTTACATTCATTCAGATACACCCACCACAGTGATGAAAAGAGCCATGGTATGTATCATTTGGAATTCGTGTGAGACGGGAAAGCAAACCCAGTGGTATATAATAATGCAATAATGAACAAAAGATGTAATCTACACTAACAGTGGCTTATCAAACTGTCCAAATAATTAATAGCCCAGCTTATACACTGAAAATTATGTCCATGTGTAATGATAATTTAAGTACTGTTACAAAGAGTAGAATGAAAAAAATCCTAAATCCCTTCACACAACTCAAAATACTTTTGCTTGTGCATGCCTATGTGTTAATGTAACAGCATGCAGTTCAGACTTGTGGCAAGTAGAAAGCGATAAAGGAATGTTATGAAGTCCAACCTAATAAGATTGCCATCTTACTTCTACAGAAAAGAAATGCTAAATGTTCTTTCTTAACCTTTACAACTCTTTTCTTGGTGTTACTGGCACATGAATGATTAACAAAACTGGTATTCCGTTGAGTTAAAAATAATATGTTGAATTAGTGACACAACAGCAAACCCCCATCTTCTGTCACTGTAGAGTCCTCTATTAGGGGCTTTCGACCAAAGAGCACCAGGTGCTAGGTTGGTTCAAAGTTGAGAGCCAGTGCTTTTTTGGTTCAAATCTCGTGCCGCCCCAGAACGGGTTTGTGTTTCCATTCGGAAGGAGCAAAGTTGGAGCTGCGTCATTGCGCCACCACAAAGCGTGTGTACGTAGCCGTTCAACAGCGTTCGTGCCGTACGGAAACCCACACAACAACAATGGAGGACTTCATTGGAGTGGTGTACATGGCTTTGCTAGTGTCTCGCCATCGCTGAACAGCAAAACCTTCTGTTAGGGGTTACCCATCGGCGTCGCCGTTCCAATGCCCGGCGATCAGGTTTGAGAAGAAAGGTAATTATCAAAGATGTTTGGATACTTAACAGTAAACGTGCTACTGTTAGCTTAGCTACTTAGCTTTGACTACGCTTGCATTGATTACTTAGCGGTTAAACACGCGCAATAAGTTGATGATCATATCTATGTTTATCTTTTTAGATGTTTTTAGATGTCACCCCGCCCCCTGCCCGTGACATGCTCGGCTCTCAACTCTGGCCAAGTCTGGCCCAGCAACGAGTTGGTGCCCGAAAAAGCCCCAGTTTTTGGAGCCCGGAGCCGCAGCTCCGGTGGTGGAAAGACAAAAAACCGGTGCCAAGTCAGGCACCGGCTCCAACTCCGAACGGGGTCCACCCCGGTCGAAAGCCTCTATAAGAGCTGCCTGTCTTTAAAAATGTTAGATGTTTTCAACCGATCATATCTTAATCTGTCAGACATAATTTTTAGTTGCCTTCATGAATTGACATGGCAACAGTCTTTGAGACTATGCAGACAATGATGAATGTATAGAAAACAGCTAACTATTTATATTCTTAATAATGAGCTGAATTGGTGCTCCATTAACAGTAGTTTTTTGCAACTTTTCTATTCATTACTAAAAATGTCAGCATGCTGCTGATAGCTTCAAACTGGTTAGTAACTGGATACTCAGTTTTGGCTATTTTGTCACACAAATCCAGTGGTAGATACAAAGTACATTTAAATAGTACTTCTGGAAATGCAGCTTTGAGGGACTTGTACTTTGACTTTTTCAATATGTCTGTTTTTACTTCTGCCTAACTACAGTTCACAGGACAATTTTGTATTCCTTACCTCTTGGAATTTACTTGACAGCTTTAGTGAGTAATTATTTTTTAAAAGTAAAGTTTACATATTTACACTAATCTTTAAAACTACAGAATATTGCTAAACAGCTGAATACTCAAACATATATTTCATAGTCATATTTCTAGAGATGTCAAATTATCGCGTTAATTGCAATTAATTAATTGCAGTATATTTAGCGCGTTATGTTTTTTAATCATGTTAATCTAATTTTTAATGTCTAACTTTACTGTTACTGTATGCCAGTTGCCTTTTTATAAAATCCATTTTTATGTGTTGGCTTACTTGTGCTTGAATTGTTGGGGGTGGAAAACAATGGTCAGTCACACCCTGAAGTGGACATTGATCGGCTGTCATTGTGTTTGGGCTTGTTTAGCATAAACTGATAGGCTCCCATTGAAGTTGGGAGGGCCAGGTGAGGAGCGGAGAGGAGACGTGAAAATGGAGGAGCATGTGAGAGTTGTTGGTCCCATGAATGGAAAATTTGCATTTCAAAAACGCCTCGACAGCCATTGATAAAGGTAGGGTGATATGCATTCTTTGTAAGAAGGAGTTTGCTTACCACCGAAGTAACTCAAGCTTAGCCTACCACATCAACGCAAAGCACCCAGTCGCGAGTGCAGCCCCAGCTAATGTTAGCAACGAAGACGTTAGCAGTTTAGCGAGCCATAGCAAAGCTCTTTGCCAAACTAAACTTGAGGAGAACACCCCGCGTATGAGCAAGTCTGCGACAGACAAGCTGACGAATGTTCTTGCTAAGTGGATAGCGATAAACTGCAGGCCCATAAACATAGTGGAAGACGAGGGGTTAACAGGTGTTGCAAACTGCATCCAATGACTCATCATACAAGCCATCGTGCAGGACTACAGTGACGAACAAAATCAGCAAGATGTACAATGGCGAAAAGAAAAACAAACTTCAGATTTTGTTGGAGGATTCGCCCAGCTATGTTGCAATAACCCAGTGTTTCTCAAATAGTGGGGTGCGCCCCGCTGGGGGGGCACAGAGGCATGTCAGGGGGGGCGCGGGCAACTGGGAGGAAAAGGTCCTTCAACGCGGAACTAATTAGCTGAACCATTGTTTTAATGTCGGCCTGTTTTTCGCGGCGTACAACAATACTGAAATTGTGCTGGCCCATAGACTGTATATGCCATAGATATAAAAAAAATATATATATATTAATAATAATAATGATCTTCTATATATATCTATTGTATATGCACTGGCCGTTCAGACTCCGAAGTACAGACTCCTGAGAACGGGAGAACGCATCGTTAATGTGCAGTCGGAACACCAGCGTACTCGATCACGTCACATACTCGGCTCATCTCCGACGATTATTTTTTACCAGCAATGTTAAACATACGGCCTGCGGGCCAAAACCGGCTCACCAGACGGTCCATTTCGGCTCGTGGGACGACTTTACAAAGGATAAAAATCACAACAACATTAACTGTAAATTGTAAATTTGTAAAACTGTAAATTTAAAATAATTTCTAGAACTTGACAAGTTGTTCTGATCATGAAGTAAAATACTAGATTGTTCAGTTCCAGATACCTGTGACTGAATGTTTTGTGTTTTTGTAGATAAACTGTTATCTGGCAGTTACAATGCATGTGTAAATGATGAACTGAGGCATAATAGGCTACTGTTGAAATTGAACTTGTTTTCCTTAAGAAATTTCAGATTCATAATATTTTGTAAAAAGATAGTTCATTAAATGTGAACATTTTCAGAATGTACTTTTTTTAAAAACTAAAACAAAGGGGAAAAGTTGGAGTTTTGGTTATTTATAGGTTATTATACTGTGACTTTACTCTCGGGGCCCACTGGAGATCAGATTGGGTTTATGTGGCCCCTGGACTAAAATGAGTTTGGCACCCCTGATCTTTACTGTGAAAAACAACAAAATGGAATCAGATAAAATAACACAGCCCTGCATATTCATGTTTTCACAGTTTTTATATATATATATATATATATATATATATATATATATATATATATATATATATATATATATATATATACGCACGAAGTTATTGGGGGGGCACGAAAGTTTTTTGTCCTCTGAAGGGGGGCCCGACAGAAAAAATTTGAGAATCACTGCAATAACCGGAGATCACTGGACCTCAGCTGGCAACCACAGCTACTTGAGGGTGACCGGACACTTTATTGATGGTGAGTGGAACCTCAACTCATTTGCACTGACTGTCATGAAAACAGACACCAGGAACTTTGCTGATAAATGTGCCGAACAGTTTCTCAAAGTGGCAAATGACTGGGGAATTGAAAACAAGATATCCACCATCGGTACAGACAGCACAGCAAACATGCTGGCTGCTATGAGAGCTCTTCCATACGAGCACATCATCTGCAATGCTCACATTCTCCAGAGGACCATCACGAGCAGAGGGTTTGCCGGTGTGCTAGCAAAGTGCCGCAAGATTGTTGGCCATTTTAAACAAAGCCCTGCGAGTACCACAGAACTTAACCAGCAACAAGTAGCACTTGGAAAAAAGAGCGAGCAACTTATTAGGGCTGCCACCAACGACGCGTCGACGAATCGCCTGAGCACGATACGTCATCAAAAGCGGAAGTGAGCGCGCAATGCAACAGAAATCACCGTCCGAGTGGAGCACGGAACACGCATGGACATCCGCGCCGCATCGTGCATGTATATGCACGATGCGGCGCGGATGTCCGCGCTGTATCGTAAACGCGGATGTCCGCGCTGTATCGTAAACGCGGATGTCCACGCTGTATTGTGCATATATAATATATGCATATACTATATATGCACGATACAGCGCGGATGTCCATGCGTGTTCCGCGCTCCACTCGGACGGTGATTTCTGTTGCATTGCGCGCTCACGTCCGCTTTTGATGACGTATCTTGCTCAGGCGATTGGCAAGTCGCAACTTGCCAATCGCCTGCCAACAAGCAACTTAGACTTTTTTTAACTTCACAATATTCTCCATGTTTTTTTGTTTTGGTTGACTTCTAATTTTCTTTCTTTCTCTCTCTCTTTCTCTCTGTACATGGCTTTGCTAGTGTGTCTCGCCATCGCTGAACAGCAAAACCTTCTGTTAGGGGTTACCCATCGGCGTCGCCGTTCCAATGCCCGGCGATCAGGTTTGAGAAGAAAGGTAATTATCAAAGATGTTTGGATACTTAACAGTAAACGTGCTACTGTTAGCTTAGCTACTTAGCTTTGACTACGCTTGCATTGATTACTTAGCGGTTAAACACGCGCAATAAGTTGATGATCATATCTATGTTTATCTTTTTAGATGTTTTTAGATGTCACCCCGCTCCCTGCCTGTGACATGCTCGGCTCTCAACTCTGGCCAAGTCTGGCCCAGCAACGAGTTGGTGCCTGAAAAAGCCCCAGTTTTTGGAGGCGACAAGTAGCACTTGGAAGTAGCGGAAGTGAGTGAGTTTGTGGCAGCCCTACAACTTATACAGGATGTACCGACCAGGTGGAATTCGACTCTCGCAATGGTCTCACGTCTCCTACGCAACCGAAAAGGTGTCCAGGCTATGTTAGACCAACAGAACAACCACAGATTGGTTATTCCAACCGAAGCTGAGTGGGGGAAACTGCAGAGGCTGGAGGTCCTGCTTGAACCATGCAGGTAAGCCCAAATAAACACCTGTCCATTTTAATGAGATAAACTACTGTTACATGTGTAATACAAAAAATAATGAACATTAGGTAGTTACTTTTAATGACAATTAAATTGGAAATCAGTTACATTTTAAATATCCAGCTAAGTTTATTTTGCAAACCTATCCACCTCTGTAGGTATGTGACTGAGCTGCTGGGTGGTGAGGCCTACGTCTCTTGCTCTGTAGTGCTGCCTGCTTTTCGCAATCTGGACCGTGTCTTGGACATCACTGATGATGATCCTGCCTACGTGGTAAAGTTCAAGAATGCCTTCCAGAGTGACCTAGCAGTACGGCGAGCTGATGCCAACGAAACATGGTTTAGGGTGGCCACAGCACTGGATCCACATTTAAAGGATTTGACATGTCTTCCAAGAGAAAAGAGGGAACAGGTAAAGACTATAAGGGTAAGCTGGACTATTGAGTCCAATTTATCAAATCAGACTTTATTTATAGAACACTTCACACATAAGAAATTCAACACAAAGTGCTTCACAAAATAAAATAAAACAAGAAGTAAAATAAAATGGCTTACCGCACTCAGTATTAATGACAATCATTCATTCATCCACTCGTCCATGTATGTATTCATTCATTCATTCAGGTGTGGACCAGTCTGAAGAACATGCTCCAAGCAGCAGAGCCCAGAAAAGCAGCTACTCTCCAGCCCTCCACAGACGATGATGAACCAGCGCAGAAGAAGAGGAGGAGCTCTCTCCTACTGGGGTCTGACTCTGACTCAGGCCTTGTCCACACGTAGCAGGGTTTTTGTAAAACTCAATATCCTGCCCCCTCCGTCTAGAAAAAAACTTACATACACACCACCTCGTTTTTAGAAAAAAAGTTCATCCACACCTAGCGGCATAAGTGCGTTTTTAAGCACATTCATAAGCATGCCAGACCTTTAGGTGGCAGTAGTTCCCCAAATCCTATCCAATCAGAGTAAGAATAACCGTCCTTAAAGTCGTCCTTCGCCTGTGTTGTTGAATGTGGAACAGTATCTGGGCTTGTAAAAACAAGCAAGTAAAAAGCACCTGTACAAGAAACAGCACCCAAAACCTTGTGAGAGCATCCATACTGTTACCGAATGTGAACACAGGTCGCATATGTGACGTAAGAACATATTTTGTCGCGGGCGGTGACGTTTCGAAATGCAAAACCCCGTTTACTGATGTCCACATGCAGACGCATAAAACGGAGAATTCGCAAATCTTCACTTTGGTCGGAGTTTTTAAAAAGAATCATTTTTGATGACGTAAATCTGCGTTTTCGTGTGGATGATAGGCCGAATCATAGAAAAATATCTTCGTTTTGTGAGATACCCGGCTACGTGTGGACAAGACCTCAGAAGAAGATGGAATGGAGTCTGGAGAGCTGCGGCGCTACAGAGCAGAGCCCAGCATCAGTACTGATGACTGTCCCCTGCAGTGGTGGTATGCTCACTCAGGAGCCTATGAACAGATGTCAGCCCTTAGCACGCAAGTACCTGGCCTCCCTGGCAACCTCCGTACCTTGTGAGAGACTGTTCAGCCTCGCAGGCCACATAGTGCAAAAAAAAGGGCAGCCTTGCTCCCAGAAAATGTGACCAAGCTGGTCTGTCTCAGTGACTGGCTGAAGAGGAAATAAGGGGCATGAGGTCAGCATGGCTGCTATGTCCTCTGTAGCCTACTGGAAATGATTGCTTGTTATTTCAGCACTTTATTTTGTGATGATGAACAATGTTATTTTGATGTGCTAACTTACAGCCCTGTGATTGACGGGTCTGTTTTAGTTATTTTATATCATCTGAAGCAGAAGAAACGCAACAAGTTCTGTGTTCAATACTTGTATTGCTCAGAAAAGTGTTCTTACTGGTTTTTTGGTGTTAACTTACAGCACTTTATATGGACTTGATATTTAATTTTATTTTCTAATTATTTAGAGATTGACAGAAGAACACAGCAATATTCCCTCTGGTGGTCGAAACTAAAGGTTTCAGGCAGCACTTAGGACTAGTCTCAAATACATAAATGGTTAGAACTGCATTTGTTCAAGTCTGTTGAAAACAATAAATTACTTTATAAAGCCACTTTTTTGTTATATATCAATCTTTTGATTTGCCACAATAATGTTATGAATTTAAATGCAAATACCTCAATTTGAGGGCTTTTCTCAGCAATTTTTAGGTGAGATTTTAAAAAAGACATTAATTAGATTAATTAATTACAGATCATAATTAATTAATCTCTCCTTTTTTAAAATCTCTTGACAGCACTACATATTTCATAAAATTAGCCCCACCTCAACCAGACGACTACATGCTGCTTCTATGGGTTTCCATTAACTGTTTTATGATGGAATCATTAAAACTGATGTGTCTTTATCACAAAAAACCAACCATGAATATTGGTTCTTTCATTAATGTATGATAGGTCCTTTAACAAAATCAAAAATATACATACAGCGACTGGAATTATCAGTTTTATTTTCTAAATACCATCACCTCTTAGCATCTCGTGATTACAATTCACTACAACTGCTGACTTCTATGAGTCAAGTTAAATAGGGCCCATATATGAACAGACTCATTAGACTCAGCCACTAATGCTACAGTGGTAAACTCTGAGGAGCTCAGGACAGATCTGAAAAAATAAATCATTGACCTGAACAAGTAAGGACAGGCCATTTCAATGCAGCTACAGATTCAAAATCAACTGTGTAAACAATTGTTTTTGTGTGTAAGTACTGTGCATGTCACAGTTGTGTCACTGTCACAATCATGAAGAAAAGATAAAGTATGACCTGCTGCTGAGTAACAACTGGTCAGGATGGTCAAAAGTCAACCAAGAATCACCAAAAAGCAGGTCTACAATGAATTTGAAGTTGCTGGAACACAGGAGTCAGTGTCCACAGTCATTCAGTCAGGTATACACTTGATACCATGGGCTGAAAGGGTGTCATACAGCAAGGAAGCTCTTCCTCATCCTGCTTGTGACCCCCTCCTTGCATCTAGACATTGCATATGCCATACAACAGGGACTTACACCTGCACCTTAAATTATTCATTGGTTGATCCAGCTGCTTTATATTTCTTATATTGACCCCTGGCAATATAAGAAATATGACAAAAAAAGTTTCTTTTTAAATTGAATTAAACTAACTCCAAAAACCCCAAAACCTATCGTCAAGCATCATGGTGGAAGTATTCTGCTCTGTGGCTGTTTTAAAGCCACTGAAGCGGGAGCTTTACACAACACAAAGTAAATGGAATAACAAAGAAGGGTACCATAACATTTTTCAGGGAAACATAAAATCATCAGCCAGAAGATTGAATCTTTGATGGAGTTCGATGGTCTAATAAGACAATGACCCCAAAACACGCATCAAAAATGGAAATAAGTGGAACTAAATCAGGCTGTTCTAGGAGTCATTGAAAACTTAACACAGCCATGATACAGGCATTGTCTTTACAAATGTATGGAAACTTTTGTTCATGACTGTACATGTAGGTTTGAGTAAAGTAGCATTTGGAATGCAATTCCTCTGCTAGCAACAGAGTATTTTCCCACGGTGGTATACAGCGATAAACCACTACATTAAATGTACTGACAGCTAAAGTGAATGACATTGACCACCTGTTACCATGCATTGTTCTGCTAGGAATCCTTGGGTCTGGTTAATTATGTAGATCAATGGATACACCTTTTGTCTAGGCAGATACTGATTATTAATGATCAAGGAGTACAATAACCAATATTTGAGACTGATACAGTTACAAAGAAAGGAAAATCCTGGTGTCAAAATTTTGAATAATGTTTAAAAAAAGAAAAAAAATCAAACACTAATCTCTATTAAAGTACTTATTCACGTTTTACTCAATTAATTGCTCAATTAAAAGACGCTTTTCAACATTTTTGCTTTAGGTTTGCTAGGTAGTTATTTGGTGTGATGTGTAAGCAATCAATTAAATAAATTGCAACTGTGAAACTGCAACCTAGAATTACATTATTTTAAATAATTCTATTATTATTCATCATTCAAGAATCCTTATATTCAGTCTATGAAACAGATGCTGTACGTGCTGCAACAGAGAGGAGACAAACCACAACGAGTCATCAAAGTATCTCCCCCCTGGAATGTAAACTATATTATTTCCATTCCTTCCATGTCATTCTTTTTGATTTTCTCATTTTTTCTTATATGAGACATATTCTGTATTGGAATTTTAAGAACACTCACTCAAAATTTTACTTGTGTGCCCTGACATGGCTAAAAGAAGAAAAGAGAAACTGAATAACAGTGTGTAAGCAGTTAAAGAGTGAAGCGGAGGGGACTGTCTGTCTTTGATATGGCAATCATAGAATAGAAGTATTTTAGTGCCTTGATTTCCTGAGCTTTGTCCGAGAACAAGAGTTGTGGCAGTGTTCAGAGTGCTCACGAGACAACAGGCCACCACCAACCACTGAGATGACTAGAAGAGGCTTCATAGCAGCCAACTCACTGCCTCCTAACACAAACTGAAGCCTGACGAATACACTACCAGTCACCACACATGCAAACACATGCAAACAGAGCATCCAATCATTGTGGCTGTAGCCTGACATTAGGAATCGGATACAGCAGCTCTGTTACTGTATTTACAAGAAAAGACTGGAAAGAAAAAAATCTTACTGAGCATCTGTGGAATGTGCTTGGATAAGTCTGATCTAAGTAGGTCCCACCTTTCAACCCACAGAATTCAATGCCACCATCCCCGTGCCACAGGACATCCCCAGAGGTCCTGTGTCCATGCCTGACCTGGAACTCTCATCTCTGGCCAGATACCAGTTCCGGGTCTATTCCAGGATAACCACCCCTCTCTAAACAGTTATGATTGTACTATGACAAACCTATATTCCACCAGTTTTTTCGAAAGCACGAGTAACTTTTGTATTCAAGCATGAAAGCATGAGCATGAAAATAATTAGCTGTCCAGTACACACACATTACTATATATATATATATATATATATATATATATATATATATATATATATATATATATATATATATATATATATATATATATATATATGTATATATATATATATATATATATATATATATAAAAAATATATTTTTTTTATATATATATATATATATATATATATATATATATATATATATATATATATATATATATATATATATATATATATATGCACGTATGCACACAGATACACAAACAAATTTAGCAGCCTTTCAATTTCATCCTTTAACTATTCACTGGAAGCTCTCTCTGTATGACGTAATACAATTAGTAGCTCAGGCTAAACATGGAAGACACTGTTTTCTTGTGATATCTATAGGACTAGTACGGCAACTGGACATAGAGATAATGTCACCTAAACTAAACGTAGATTTTGTAGTACACTGGACAGAAACTGAGAGTCTCCACAGAACTCCTGGTCACCATCTCTCACCATCTATTCATCTGTGTTTGGTTCATTGCACAGAACCCTAAAAAGTTCCAGACACTTCCAGATAACAACTCTGGAAAGAAAGTGCACAAAATATAGAAGAAGGCTCAGACTAGACAGAGGAGAGGATGAGTACTTACAAACTGCCTCTTCTGGGAAGGCTCAGCTCCTTCTGAAACACAGACAAAAAATTAGTCAGTATTTCTGTTTTTTGAGTGAATATGTTTTAACCAGCTGGTGAAAAAAAATGATCAACAATAAGACAGCATTGTCATCTTATGTCAAACGTATCTCTTCAAGTGCTACAGAATGACAGTACAGCTATTTGACCAACAGGTGTCACTATCCATCCATCCATTATCTGCTTAATCCTCATAAGGGTCGTGGGGGACTAGAGTCTACCCAGCTGACTTAGGCTGAAGGCAGGGGACACTCTGGACAGGTCACCAGTCTATCACAGGGCTACATATAGAGATAAACAATCACACTCACATTCACACATATGGACAATTTAGAATCACCACTTCACTTGAGCAGTTTTTGGATTGTGGGAGGAAGCTGAAGAACTCAAAGAAAACCCACAAAAATAATAAACATTCACTTTTGGTTATACAGGATTCAGACCCTGCAGTCCTGAGTGAAAGCTCATTACACCACACAACACCCTATGTTTAGCATGGACTTTTTGTGGAACATCACTAAAAATAAATAAAGAAATAAAAACTACTGGCAACACAACAGTGTTAGATCGGAACATTGGAAGATTTATATTTTTGCCGCAATTATCTTGCCTTTCTATATTGCATGTGTGTCTGAAAGAATACTTTATTCAGACTGAGCAGGTTACAGACACAAAAACACATCCCTACCGGTCAAACAAAAGTTACATAATTATGTATTTTACCTTCACCAGTTATTCTCTAGATAAATCAATTATTTAGTCTAGTGTATAAACTCGTTAAGAAAAAAAGTGAAACCAGTCTTAACAGCCAAAAACCTTTATATTGTTGCTGATTAATCTGTAAATTATGTCTCTAAAATTAAAGAAAGTGTGCTGCAATTCATTATTTAACTGCAGTTTTCTTGAATGTAAAAATGGCCTCCACAGTAGCTTCCCAACAACAAATCAAGAAGTGCAAACAGCTCTGTAGTGTTACAAGAAAGCTACATGCTTTTCATTTGCGGTCATTACTAAGTTTAAAATGTTGCACAGACCCGCCTCTCCAACGCAGAACAGCCTAAAAAATGACTAATTAGCTGGTGTGTGTTTGTACATGTGTGTACACCTGTCAGTTAGACTTCAACCAGTGATTCTGTTGGTCATCTGAATAAATGCTGTCCAGATTTAGAGGGACAGGAATTGGCTTGAGGCTCACAGAACAGGAGGTAACAGTTTTGTTGTTGTTTTTGTTGTTGGCTGATAGTCTGTCTTTCCATCTAGCTTTACAATAAAATAAAATAAAAAAATACAGATAGGGAGAAGGAAGAGGACTGTTGGTGTTTTTAAGTACTTTATGGTCTTATGATCCTTCCGCCCACACAGAGACCTGTAATGATGCTCATCTAAAACCCTTGCCTAGCAGTTTATTGCATTATGCTGTGTTTTGTGAGTGTGCAGCAGCTGCTATCTGAGTCCTAGGAGAGGACTTTCTCTCCAAAGGCACCTTGCAAAAATAACCCAAGTGAAAAAAAGGTAATGCTCAAAATAAAAATCTACATATACAAACTGCAGCCTGCCAAGTCAAACAGGCGTAGAGTGAATAATGAATTATGATGATTATCCCAGGTGACAAAGGATACAACACCAAGCCTGGAGAAATCTGTTCAATGGAATATAGGCACTGATAAAATAGTGTATGGTTGAGGAGAGGTAGGGTGTGAAATTAGAAAGATAGAGAGAGATGAGAGTGAGTGGTATATAGGTACATCCTAAATGCTATCAAATGACATCAAAAGAAGAGCCTTTAGTACCTTTCAAATCCTACTTAAGGCTAAAATGATTGCAATATTCATCTTATACACCTCTTAAGCTGAAGAGGAGGATACACAAATACATGTCCACACATACATAAGTTTAAATATTTACTATTTTATACTTTGACAGTAAAGTGTGTTATTGTGGCAGACAAATCCACTCCCCAACATGACAGAGAGACAAAGACCTTTCTGTTTGAGCCTTACTTCTCTTTCTATAGCTCAGTGTCTCTTCTGTCGACTGTTTTCATTCGGATACTGCTTGTGACCTCAGAGTGATACCAGAGAATTAGATCATTCACTTAGAGCAGCCTTGTGTTGTTGATAAATGCTGTATTTCACTTCATGAGTAAATTTTCATTTTCTGGTGCTGGACCGTGAACCCCCATCATTTTTGCTATTGTTCATCATGTTACTGCTTTTGCCTACATGAGTATCAAGATTTGTTGCTTCTTTTTTTCACAAGTACTGCTATATTTTCATTCTTAAGCTAACATGTAGCAAGGGTATTGTGGTCATAAAAATTGTGGAAGTAACCACTTCCAATTCACTTAACATACAACTCAGTAACTATAAAAATACCTGTTGCCCTGATAAATTCAGTATAATGTACTTTGTCACAGATCTACCTTTCCTGCTGTTCTAATTTCTTCCTTGTAATGCAAATTGCAAAAATAATTTTGCGATTATTGAAACTGAATTAGTGCATTATAAGCTAACACACTGCATCGGCCCAGTTCAGTTTAATAAAAACCACCATAATGAAGAACTAAATTCATTTCTTTCAATCAGTTATTTGTCATCAATAAAGCTGCTAAAACAAGCAACAAGTTTGTCATGGATTTGCTTTGTTTGAATTTTTTAATCATCTCCATCAGGAGTAACAATAGTTTTTTGTCCTGACAAACATGACCACAGCTTTCTACGCTACTGGATCATTCCCTTGTTTGGCCAAAGCAGACCGACTCAGATTAGCTAAAATATTTAACGTTGTCATCCTGTACCAACCGAGAGATTAATACACATTCCTGTAATAAATGCACATTCTTTTATCAAATCAGTTTTGAGTGATGAAATCCTGCTTCAATATCTAAAACTATGTACCTGTTGTACAGCTGTATGTGGGATTAAGGGAAAACTTTCCTCCCTACAAAGTTTTTCCTTGTCCATTGCTGTTGGTCAAAACTTTGACTCATCTCTAATACAGTAGTTTCTAAATCTGAGGCCAAACTGGGTCAGTTTATCACCATGAGCTGAGCTGGCTTCTGTGAGGGGCCCCTGGTTGGTATTTTAATGTATATATTTATAGTAAACTGATTACCAGGACTGGGTGTAATAGTTTTTGTTCATTATCCGACTGATCATTGGCTCTTTGTTATGTAAAAAAGAGTGAAAAAATGGTTGTGATAATTTTGTATCTTGCTGTGTCACATAACACACCAAGACCTATAGGTTGCTTTTATTTATTTAGAAGACAAAGCAGAGTAGAAGATCCTCATTTGAGAAACTGGAAATAGTGAATGATTGTAATTTTTATTCAACAATTGTCAAAATAGAATAATGGTTTAGAATTACTGATTTCTAATTTAGTCGTTAAGTTTCAAATTATGGACAATTGGTGTAATGAGCTATTACCTTTCACGCTACCAGTAAGGAAGTTAGGTAGATAACAGTTAGCCATAGTTAATCCAATACGTCAGAGACTATAATAAATAGAATAATAATTCTGCTTTCTAATAATCTTGAAACATGTCAGGTTTGATAAAACATTGATTTAAAAAAAAGGTCAGAGAGGCCAAAATGTCTGGAGTAATCAAGCCAATGCCCTCAAATAAGCGGTTATTTTCCTGAGTGCAGTTTTCGTAACATATTGCTGTCTTTCTTCTGTATCGTATTCATGTACTGGACAATTTACACAGAAAATATTATTTCTCAATTAGTGCATGTCTCTGGGCCTCTGCCCTGTGTCAGTGCACTGGAGGTTACTGTGCAGTCTCTTTGTTGTCACTGTTTTCTCATCAATATTCACAAGTTTAGTAATGAACTCTGGCTGACAGCTGCTGCTGCAGCTCTTATTATCTCTGGTGGAGCTCAGCTTGCCTGCATCAATCTGTTAAGTGCATATTTGCATGTTTTTTGCTGACTGTGTGGAGCATTTATACACACTTAAACACACAGTAGACTATATATTGATTTGGAATAGATATTTTATGGGTGCTTATACCCAAAGACACTCAGAAAAGACTACTGTGATGTCACTCGTGAATCCTAAAGGCCAGTTTCTTGGATAAACACTGCTGAATGTTTTGTGTCTGGCTGACAATTTTAATGATCGTATCTTGCAGTGTGTGTGATGGTACATACAGACTGATGCTTTATGAAACTTGAACTTAATGAAAAAACAAAATTGTCTTAAAACTGCTGTAACAGTTATTTATATTTTTTTATTTATCCATTTTTAGAATTATTTATAATAATTTAAAAACAATTATATTTTTTTTTATTTTAAAACATGTCATTATTTTGAAAATACCATTCAATTTTAAATGCATTTGCAATAAGAGCATTCGGTCATTTTATATTTAACTAACAATTACTCAGTTTTTGCCTTTGAGGCAACTTTGCCTTTATTTAAACGCCACAGCCTACCAGAGTATTATTACTAACCAAGTCCATCCCTTTATCAGCACAGTGTACCATCTTCTGATGGCTGCCTCCAGCAGGATCATCATGTCACGAAGCTCAAATCATCTCAAACTGGTTTCTTGAACACGACAGTGAGTTCACTGGACTCCAATGGCCTCCACAGTCACCAGATCTCAATCCAATAGAACCTTTGGGACGTGGTGGAACGGAAGATTGGCATCATGGATGTGCAGCCAACAAATCTGCAGCAACTGCGTGATTCTATCATGTCAATATGGACCAGGAATGTTTCCAACATCTTGTTGAAAGTCTGCCATGAAGAATTAAGACAGTTCTCAATTTCACTTGGTAAGTTCAATGAAATCTGCAATATGTCACTGGAAGGGTTTTATCTGCAGATAATACAAAGAGGAAGTGGTGCAGGGGTGGGTGGGTGGGATGAATGGAGAAAGAGAGAGAAGGACAGAAAGAGAGAATGTCTGTGTGTGAGAGACAAGAAAGAGAGAGAAAAAGGCAAGCTTTACTACATCCTTTAACAGAAAAAAATGCTGTCTGGTGTCTGTTTCAACATGCTGAGCTGAACTGATCACCACTGGAACTAAGACAATGAGCCACCAGCTTAACAGATTGTGTATGGTCCAGACTGCAAAATTAAATTATAGTTGCATGCAAAATTATTCAACCCCTGCCATTTTTGACATTCTGGAAAAATGAGCAACATTACAACTAAATCATATAAGAGGTGAACAATTAATTTATTAAAATACCAAAGCAAAAATCAAGAATCCATCCAAAATTTCAACTTTTTTACAAAAAGCCGGTTGCAAAACTATTCAACCCCCAATAAACAATGCTAGGAAAATGCAGATAATTGCAGTACAACTCAAATGCCAGACACCTGTATGTATACATTTTGAGGTGAATTTAATGGTGACACATGCTAAACATTGAGTAATACTCATGTCTATAAAAAGGGTATATTTTGTGGCAATATTTCCCATATGCCTCTTGCAAGCCACATGGTTAAGACCAAAGAGATGTCCCTGAAGTTTAGAGAGGAGATAGTTGCTTTGCACAAGAAAGGAAATGGATACAAAAAGATATCCAAGTTCTTCACTGTTCCCAGAGACACTGTTGGAAGCATCATTCGTAAGTTCAAAGCCACTGCTACTGTGGCTACTCCACATGGTTGTGGTCAACAAAAGAAGCTGTCGGTAAGCACATCAAGATTCCTGTGGAGACAGATGGACAAGAACCCTAGGCTTATTGCCATGGACCTGCAGAAAGATTTGGCTGATAGAGGAGCTGATGTTTCTGTGGACACAGTACGCCGCACACTCCTGCTGAAGGACTTAATGCCAGATCCCCTAGATCAGCCCTATTCAATTAGCGGCCCGCGGGCCACATGCGGCCCGAAAGCAACCCTCGAGTGGCCCTAAAACAACTGCCGAGTGATCGGGACTTGGGGCCGAGAAAAACAGAAAAACATCTTTCAGTAACACTGACAAGTTCTTACAAAAATTCCAACATTATTGCAAACATCGAATGCAACACTGACCGTAACCTAGCAACTAACCCACAATGCATTGTGTTGAGGAGACGCGTTTGAAAAGTTAACATTAGCAGTTCTATACAGGCGAAAATAGCAGCATGTCTTTGTCTATCCTGAAACGACAAATCGGCGAGGAAAACCGTCGGTTTAATCCTGCGTGGACTGACAAGTATTTATTTATTTACTACCAAGTCCGAACGCCAAACCAATGTGTTTACTCTGCAACGAGTGCGTTGCAGCGCTGAAAGATTATAATGTCCGAAGACACCACGTTGGAAAAACATGCCGCGTTTCGGACAAACTTTCCCGAGGGATGTCATGAGAGAGCGGCTATAATTCAGAGTTTGACTGCATCTTACAACCGGAGCTGTACTACAATGAAGCGGACTTGCACAGCTCAGGAAAGGGCCACGAAAAAGAGGCCGTTCACACACTCAGAAACTGTGAAGGACTGCATGTTGGCTGTCGTGGATGAAGTTTTAACGGACGATAAAGTTAAGACGAGTGTGACATCTGCTATCAAACAGGTCTGACACGTCAAACATTCTCGCCACAGATGTCTTCGAGACATGGTAAGTGCAACAAAGCAGCGTGCTGTAGCAGACACTAAAGGTAGTTTTATGTATTTATGTGACTATTTTCTGTTCACTTATTAGAAGTTTAATATTTAAGAAAGACATTTTGCTTTGACAGTTATTTCACTTAGTTGCACTTTATTATGCACTTTGATGTCAGCTTTATTTCGTTTCAAAGGGATAGTAACTATCACTGTGCCTACTGTTTATTTTTTTTTTTTTGATTATATGCACTGAAGATGTGACTGTCTCAGATGAGACCAAACACGGACAGGGACAAACTCTGTTTTTTGTTATTTCAAAAAAAAAAAAAGTCTCAAGTTCTGAAAGGTTACTGTTAAGCAAGTTACTTTTTAATGCACTTTGAGATGTGACCAAAACAAAAGATGGTGTTTCTAATTGGCACTTATTTTTATGTTCATATGCACCTTAACCTGTGCTTATATTTACCTATCAAAATGTGTTGAAGTTGTGTGTTTGAAATGTAAAATTTAAAGAAGCAGTATTTCAGCACAGGTTTAGTTTAAGTACTGCTCTTCTATTGTGTTTCTGTCCTTTTGGATGTGGCAATACGTTAATAACCATCCAGTGTGTTTGTTATCTTATCTGTTTGTGTTTAATTTAAATGGTTAACTTTGCTCACTGTCTGCTAAAAATGTCCGGCCCAGCTCATGTTCTTAGTCTGAAAATTCGGCCTGAGTCAATTTTTAATTGTATAGCCCTGCCCTAGATGGACACCTCTTCTGAAGCCACCCTACAAGAAAAATTGTATCCAGTATGCTAAAAGCAACCTACCAAAGCCACAGAAGTTCTGGGAGACTGTTCTATGGATTGATGAGACAAAACTAGAGCTCTTTGGTCCTATGAATCAGAGGTATGTCTGGTTCAGGAAGAATGAGGCATACGAGAAGAAGGACACCCTGACTACTGTGAAGCATGGTGGTGGATCTGTGATGCTGTGGGGGTGTTTTGCTTCTAATGGAAACGGGAATCTCCAACGTATTAAAGGCACCATAGATTCAGGCAAGTACCAGGATATTCTGGCCAAGCATGTCAATCAGTCAGTGAAAAAGTTGAAGCTTGGGCATAATTGGACATTCTGGGAAGACAATGACACACATCAAAATCAACAAAGTCTTGGTTAGAGAAAAAAACCTGGAAGGTTCTTGAGTGGTCATCACAACCTCCAGACTTAAACCCAATTGAGAATCTGTGGTGGGATCTGAAGAAAACTGGCTGCAGCACGTAGACCTAAGAACACTGCTGAGCTGGAGACCATTGCTAATGGGGTAATGGGCTAAAATTCCCAAGAAGTGCTGCTAGAAGCTTGTTAGAGACAGTACCTCCAGTCTACAGCAGGTTATTGCAACAAAAGGGTGCTGCATGAAGTGCTAAAGATACCGCCTTGTAGGGGATTGAATAATTTTGCAACCTGCTTTTTGTAAAAAACTTGAAATTTTGGATGAATTTAATCTTGATAATTGCTTTTGCATTGTATTTCAATAAACTAACTGTTCACTGCTTATATGATTTAGTACTCGCCTGCAGTTGTAGTGTTGCTCATTTTTCAACTGTATAAAGAACAGAAGATGTCAGCATGAGGCAACTGTGTACATTATTTATTATGAGTGAGTGTTAGACTTTAATAAGAAGACTTGATTAGACGAGTGTCTTTGCCAGCAGACAGAGTAAATCCCGCAAGTCTCTAATGCGTTGAACAGTGAACCAGTGTTAATGCTGATTTGCTCGTCTAGTGATCTAACGGAAATTCTTCCTGAATGACAGTGGTGGGATTTCACTTTCTTCCTCTTCTGCCCCTGGGAAACACAGGCTACAATGTGATGCACTTCAGCAGCTTGTCAGTGAAAACAGAACTAACACAAACACATGCACACGGAGAGGAGCTTCAAAAATGAGACAAAGTTGTTTTGAAAAGGAGGTGAAACTGTCTTAGTGTGCTGTGTGTGACCCAGGTTTCAGCAGAGCCGTTAGACACCGAGTGCCAAAGCAAGGCTTTCTGCTTTTATGAATTCATCAAGGCAGCAAGCTGTGTTCAAATGTATGTTACAAGTGTTGTAGGTGTATAAAAAAACTGATCTTATTTTCTGTTCCTTTGTGACCGTCTTTGTTTTCAAATCTCTCGCATTCCATCCTCTGCTCGAGTTACCACTAGATTACTGACAGAAAGGTTAAATATAAAAAAAATTACTTCATTTTAAATTGCTATGCAATGACTAGCCACACAAAGACACCAAACGAGCAGTAATCTTCCACAGTAAGTAACCCATAGCATGCATTATTCTCATAACAGTGGTTTGATATCTAAACAATCGTCATACCTGGTCTACGTGACTTGCTCACTGTAGTTAAGACTAGTCCATCTTCTGGAAACAGCTGCTCAGTTGAAACAGATGTCCAGAAATACTGTTGCAGCAACTTTTACTAGTCCAGGAAATCTGTTAGTATTGGCTGCCACTTCTAAAAGGCAGTCAATACTTTTAGGTACCAGTGTACCTATCCATAGCAGATCATCAGAGCAGTTTGCTCTTTACTAAAAGACAGTCAGCTCCTGGCTTAGTCAGCTCATTTTTTAGCATTAGCATGAGACTAAGCTATCTAGATAACCTACACTTTTTTGTAACCATGACAGTTAGCACTTACACAGCAGGACTAATTTCCCTTTCGGGCAGTCAGCAAACACATCTCAAACGGAGGGTCTACCCAGCAGTGGCAACCACTACAACAGCAAATCTGCAATAATTTCCTGACAGTTAAAACTGTTTGCCTCTCATCTAGGGCTGTACCCATTAATATATTTCAATCACTTCAACTACACCAATTAATCAATTAACAATTAATCATTCCTTAATCATTAACATCCACACCAGAATTATTGAAAAGAGTCACTGATTTGTCTCTAGGTCTTCTGAAAAACGTCCTGTGCATCAACCATGTACTGTAGATAGCCCTGGAACCGACTGAGTTCAAAATACACCTGAATGTTGACAGTATGTCAGGCACAATCTTGGACATATTGCCACTCCACTGTGTCAAAACAGCGATCCTTCAATGTGAATTTGATTTTGGGGAAAAGGAAGAAGTCACAGCAGCACAGTGGCTTGGTGGTTAGCACCGTCGCCTTGCAGCTAGAAGATCCCTGGTTCATGTCCCGCCTGGGCTTGGGATCTTTCTGCATGGAGTTTGCATGTTCTCCCTGTGCATGCGTGGGTTTTCTCTGGGTACTCCAGCTTCCTCCCACAGTCCAAAAACATGCTGCGGTTATTCAGTGGTTCTAAATTGTCCGTAGGTGTGAATGTGAGCGTGATTGTTTGTCTCCATATGTAGCTCTGTGATAGACTGGTGACCTGTCCAGGGTGTCCCCTGCCTTCAGCCCTAGTCAGCTGGGATAGACTCCAGCCCTCCACGACCCTTATGAGAATTAAGCAGATAATGGATGGATGGATAGAAAAGTCAAAGGATGTCAAGTCTACCAAACAGAGCAGGTGGGGAAAGATGCATGTGTTTGTGCAGCCAAAAGAAACTGTCTCTCCAAATCACTATGAGCCAGAGTGCTGTCATGAGGTAGCACCTTAATTGCCATAGTATCACAGGCCAGGTCGTGTTCCCGTCGCCACACGACACTATACTACAAGTCAGCATTGGCAGCCTCACACTTCATATTTCAATTCACACTGCACATTGGTCTCTGGGTCATAGCCTTAGGCCTTAGGCCCAACTCTTGACACCAGCAATTATCTTTGACATGAAGGTTGGGCCAGCTCGTGCAAGTTAGAATAGAATAGAATAGAATAGAACAGCCACTTTATTGTCAACCAGAACATACACTAGTTGGTGCACATTATGACTGAAATTCCGATGCAACAAGCTCGCCATCGGACCGATAAATACAAAAACAAACAAAAATTATTTTCTAAATAGAAACAATTCCAATATATACATGTAACCAACTATATAAATATATAAATATATGTATGTATATATATATATATATATATATATATATATATATATATATATATATATACACCTGTAAACATACACATCCGCACATATTTCTTTTACAGTGAAGATGTAGCATCAATATTGCACGTGCATTGTAAAAAGTAGCAGCAGTTGTATTTCACAGTGACCATAGGTGCCTCTGCCCAGAAGGATTATTTTGAGTTCAAGAGTCTGATGGCTTGGGGGATGAAACTGTTACAGAACCTGGCTGTTCTCGCTCTGATGCTGCAGAACCTCCTCCCAGAGGGGAGCAGGGAGAACAGTCCATGGTGGGGGTGAGTGGAGTCTCGCTGAGACAGCGCTTGTGTGCAACATCCTGGATGGATGGAAGAGAGGTTGGAGGATGGAGAGAGTTCATGGTCAGTTTGAAAGTGCACGCCAGCAAATTGGTCACAAACACAGATGTAACTCAAGTTTAGATGTTAATAACATCACAGAATTGCAACACACAATATTAAAGATGTTGCGGCCATGTCCAGCCACTGTCGCGACTGCTTTGTTAAGGCTGTGTGTTTACTTTATCTGTTGTGTTTTTAATATCACTTATGCAACATCAGTTTATTCGGATAGACTATCATATGACTGTAACACACTTCTAGAAGATATGATACAATCAAGTAATTATTTTTTTTTCCCACAAAAGCAGAAGTGGCCAGGTGAGATCCTGCATAACACTGAGGAAAACAACTGTGACACTATGTAAAAATGGAGGAGGAAAAAGCACTGTGGATCCAGTCCCTGGAAAACAAATTGGATGATCTCTAACTGAAGATGACCAGGCATGGGGCATTTGGTGAATTGAGGCAGAATGACCCAATGTGTATTGTGATGACATAATGCTGGTTCGAGAGTGCACTTAGCTAAACGGGGGATGTGAGGACCTGTAATATCGTCTGCCTGACAGAAACATGGCTCACTCCTCTGACGCTGGACCAAGTCATTCGGCCAGTGTCAGAGTCTTCCTCTGTGTTCCGAAAGGACAGGGCAAAGGAGTCTGGCAAGTCCAAAGATGGCGGAGTTTGTTTCATGATAAACAACAGCTGGTGTACCCTCCAAAACACCAGAATCCTCTCTACAGTTTGATAGTGTTTCTGCTCTGACATGCAAATGACTTGTTGCTCTTGAGGCAACAAACACTTTCTGCATCAACTGTAGTGAAGTGTAATCATACTTATGGACATTTCTCACTTGTGTATGTGTGTTGCACAGAGCAGCAGGTAACTGACAGAGCTGCTCCACCCCTCACACACCAGGTAAGCCTGTAGCTCTGACAGACAGAACACTGCTTTGGACACGTCAGACAGGTCTTACAGTGATGAGATAGAATGTGCAATGCAATGATCTTCCTACCCTTCCTAAAGTACAGTTAACAGAACCATTAATGTCAGAGCTTATAGATCCTCCGGTATTTAAACATTTCAAGCCGGGGCAGATTTAATACTAGGGCTAGTAAACTAGTGGGACTAGTGAAGCACGCTATGCAGAGGTACGGGGACAAAGTGGAGTACAGAAACAACAAATTGACTCCAGAAACTTATGGCAGGGGCTGCAGATGATCAAGAACTACAGGAGGAGATCACCCATCTTGGTAAGTGCAGACACTGCTCTAATGACCTGAATGCTTTCTACATAGAGTTTGAAGCACTAGCGCTAATGCAGTCTCTAGCGCTAGTATGCTAACTGCCATGGCCAACAGTTCATTATCGGCTGGAGCAGAACACACAATCACTGTTTCAGAGCAGCGCAACATGAAGAGGACACTGAGGAGAGTTAAGATCATGAATGCAGCTGGTCCACAAGGCACACCAGGAAGAGTGCTTAAGTCCTGCACTGACCTACTAGTCCCAGTATTCATAATACTGTTCAACATCTCTCTGAGTCGCTGTGTGGTCGCTGACTATTGTTTCTGAACCAAAAAATGCCTCTCCAGCCTGCTTAAATGACTACCGCCCAGTAGCTCACCTCTGAAATAATGAAGTTTTTTGAGACAATAATCAGGAAACACATCAGTTCCTCACTCAACTCTCTAGATCCACTTCAGTTTGCTTAATGGTCAAATAAATCCACTGATGACATAATCTCTCAGGTCCTGCACACCATCATCACCCACCTGGACAGGTGGAGAGGGGACTATGTGAGAATGCTGTTGGTTGATTTCTGTTCAGCATTCAATACCATTGTACCCTCCAAACTGTACACCAAGCTGTCCAGTCTGGGACTGAGTACCTCCCTGTGTGACTGGATTCTGGATTTCTTATCCACTGGAACACAGGTGGTCTGGGTGGACAGACACATTTCCAGACCTTGCACCCTGAACACCAGAGCCCCCCATGTATGTAGTCAGTCCTCTGCTCTTCTCCCTCTATACACATGACTGTGTGGCTACAAACAGCTCTTACGTCATTGTGAAATTTGCAGATTACACAGTCGTGGTCAGATGCATCAGTGACAGTGATGAGCAGACGTACACAGAGGAAGCTCACAGTCTGTCATGGTGGTGTCAGACTAACAACCTACTGCTGAACGTCAGTTAAACCAAAGAGCTGATTGTGGACTTAGCAAAGGATAAACAGATCACTTGTGGAAAGGGTGTGCAGCTTCAAGCACCTGGGAGTGCATATCTCTGAGGATCTGTCAATCTGTGTGAAAAAAAATGAACACCACACAAACTAGTGCAGAGAGTTAGTCTAGACCCTAAATGTCTTGTGAATTAAAGGAGCAAATTGTCTTTATTTGTTGTTTTCTTTGTTGTTTTTGAATGCCATGACAAAAAAATAAAGGAGCACTATCAAACAAAACACACTGCACAGTGTCATGTTTGTTGTTGCTGAGTATAATCGAAAGAAAAGAAATTGTCCAAAGGCAATAGGACTGAGGCTGTGTGTGTTTGTGTGTGTGTCTGTGTGTGTGCAATGAGGAAAGATAGGGTGGTGTCTAGACATTCTGTTTTACTCCATCCCTGCTGGCCAAATGCAGCAAGGTGGATGAACTGAACATTAGATAATGTGAAGGAAGGAGTGAGAAGGAGGAGGTCCATTATAGTTTCCCTTGGTGTCCTTTCCTTTTTTAATTTTATTTGCAAAGAAGGGTTTTCATTTCCCCTGTGATGTCAGTAAAGTTGCATAGCAGGAGGGTTGAGATCAGGGTTTACATATATTTAGGTAGATGAGTGTGAGTTCACCTTGTTAGTACAAAACACCATGTATGATATTGCTTCATGTCAGCTGTCACTACTGTCTGTGTAAGAGGACAAGTAGGGTGTTTGGTTTAAAAATAAGGTAACGCATTAAACATCTTCTTTCCTTTTTGTTTAGATCTCTCAAGTTTTTTGGAAAGCATGCATGATAAAGTTCATTATGTGCATCGAAATATTAGCCCTTAATCATCATATAGCTCCTTTTGTCTTTTTTTTGACGTCTGAAACTGTGGGTTGTTGTTCTAGACATTTCACCACTGAGTCCAGTAATGTTACAAATACACACTTTTACATGTAGGTATTTAAGTTTTTAGCTTCTTCTCTCTGAACTCTTCCAGTTTTCAGTGCCCCATTGCTCTGATTTCATATTTTGACATGGTACTGCTGGATGCAGTGTGACTGTATGTTGTTAACAGAAAGCCAGTCTGTCTCTACAACTAGCTGGATGAAGTGGGGATATGAAGTGCTTCTGGCTACCGTTTAGTCACTCGGCCTACCTCACTTTTTGTTCAGGGAATGAGCTCATACTAATCTCTTAGCGATCACTGTGGATACCGGATGAGCCTATAGCTACTTTCTAATTGGCTAGTCAAGTCTGCTGGTGGGACATAGAGAGAGTCGTAGGAAGGATAAGGATAAGGATAAACTTTATCGATCCCACAGTGGGGAAAGTTCACCGTTACAGCAGCTCCAAAGAAAAAGTATAAAGGCAGTGCAGGAACAGATAAGAAAAAGAAACAGTGCAAAAATTGCAGAAAAAACATTATATACAGATGATTTTTTTCTTTTTTTCTTATAAATATCATGTAGAAGATTATATACAAGAGGATGAGGTATCAGTTGTTGCACATAAGTAGGAGGATGCGTGTCTAAAATGGGGGAAGAAAAAAGTGCAGCGGTAAACAGTACACGGTGGAGTTTATAGTGCGGCATTGTACAATCTAACAGATGCTGGAATAAACCACCTGCAGAAGCGTTCCTTCTTACATCTAGGGTGTACCAGTCTGTTGCTGAAGGTGCTTCTTAAGGAGTTCACAGTCTGATGCAGAGGGTGGGGGTGTTTCTGATGATAGAAGACAGTTTGGCCAGAGCTGGCCAGAGCCCTCCTCTCTCCCACCACCTCCATGGAGTCCAGGGGGCAGTCACAGACTGAGCTGGCTCTTTTTATCAGTCTGTTTAGTCTGTTCTTACCACACTCAGAGCACCCCCCTCCCCAGCACACCACTGCATAGAAGACCACTGATGCCACCACAGTGTCATAAAAGGTCTTCAGCAGTGGCCTGCTCACACCAAATGATGCGAGTCTCCTCAGCAGGTATAGACGACACTGACCCTTCTTATACAGAGAGTCAGTGTTATCTGTCCAGTCCAGTTTGTTATTTAGGTGAACACCCACGTACTTGTAGGTCCTCACTCTCTCAATGTCAAGTCCCTGGATGTTCAGCGGTGGAGTGTATGAGGGTTTCCTGTGGAAATCGATCACCATCTCCTTTGTCTTGCTGGCGTTCATTTGGAGGTGGTTCTGCTCACACCAGTAGACAAAGTCCATGATGACCTTCCTGTACTCACAGTCATTCCCCTCTGACATGCATCCTATGATGGCTGTGTCATCGGAGAACTTCTGGAGATGACAACTGTCTGTGGAGTAGCAGAAGTCTGATGTGTAGAGGGTGAAGAGGAAAGGTGAGAGTACTGTACTCTGGGGTGCTCCTGTGCTGCAGACCACCACATCAGACACACAGTCCTGTAGCCTCACATACTGTGGTCTGTCTGTGAGCCAGTCCATGGTCCATGCAGCCAGCTGGTCACTGACCCCCACTCTCTCCATCTTCACCCTCAGCAGTGCACTGCATGAAAAGCCAGATTATCGACCCTGTGAATCACTGAAAACCTACTAAGTTCCCCACAGTTATTGGTTGTTCTCAGGCTATGAACTCCTAGTTGGCGGGTGAGGAGAAATACCTTGAATGAATCATGTTTGTGGAGTTGGGGGGTGGGTGTGTGGGGCAAGGGGGGAGTGAGACTTCACACCTGGGGCATGGCAGAGGTGTGAAAACTAATTAGCATCTAGCCTGCCTGTCTAGCATGACTCAGGACTACGATTGGATGAAACAAGACATGACAGCAGAAAAAAAACTGTGTCATGATTGGTTGAAAGATCTGTTGCTACTGGTCAAATCCCCGCCCCCCGCCAGCCCCCCCACCCACCCCACCCCACCCCCACCTCCTCACCCCCAGTCACACACAATAATAATGCTTATTATTATTAATATTTTAATAAGACATTAATAAATATGGGCCATATAGTGTATAATTACCTGCATACTTGTTAACCAATGGGCTATCCTACAATCAATGACATTAATTTATTGGAAAGGAAAAAATATGACATGTTGAGACATGTTGAAAAACAAGAGCTTTATTGAACAGTCCTGAGTTCCAGAAATCCGAAATCAAAATTAAAATAAACTGTCTTTAAAAACAAAAAATTTTGACCAAGTTCATCTCTCACTCCAGGCTGGTCTCAAGCATCAGCTCTGGCTTAAAATGTTTTTTGGCTGCTGCCGTGTTGTACTTCAGTGGCTTCAGTCTATCAGACGGCTGTCCATTGTGAAAACACCTGTGATGTAGAGCTGTGTACTTTACATCAGCCTCCAGCCTGTAGGGCTGCACACAGGTTGGCAAGCTCCTGGCTGTGGAAGGATGGAGGCCATACTATCCATCCACGCACCCCGTCAACGCTGCCGTCCTCTTCATCTGACATCATGTCAGTTGTGATGCCCTTCCAGAAGTCCTCTTCATCGGGAGCAAGGACTGTCTTCCTGGCATCCAGCAGATGTGAACACAATCAGTACAGGAAATCAATACATTTAATAATTTAACAGAAAAATAATGTCATAGTGACCAGCAATACTATTCTAACCACATTTTGTATAAAACACACAATGTAATGAATCAAACTAATATCTCTTACCCTCTTTCTTCTGTGGTGACTCGGGGCAGAAGACTTCATGGCCTCCGCCTGATCCGCCATGTTGGGTTGACTGTAGTGGTAGTTCCTCCGTAGAGTTTCAAAAAGCTTTTTACAATCAGCTGGAAAACAGTTAAATGAAGCCGTTATTAGCTTTATTATTATTTCCTGCTATTTTCAGCTATTGTTAGCTTTTGTTTCTGTTGATGAAATCGAAAAATTTAGAACAATTTTAAACAGGATACTTACATAGAAGGACGTCTGTCTCCACATCCTCCACATCTGGACTTCAGCCAAAGTTTTAACTAAATATGTCCTGACTGTCTCATTGTGAGGTGAGCCCAGTCTGTGAAAATAAATCAGAACATTCATTTACTACTCACAGCAGAATAACTGCAGAGTCAACTGTAAAGTCATTTAAAACAGTTTTAAATTAGCAGACACAATTTGAATGGATGCATGAATTGTTTACAATCTACAGTACAACAATTTGTGTGCATTCAGCTGACAAAGAACTATTATACATGCTTACAGTAAACATTTTTCTCACAAAAAAGAAACGAAAAAGAAAAAAAGAGTAAAACAGTCTCACCCTTGTTCCTAAAAGTACAAAAAGTACAAAAAGGCAAAAATAAAGTCACGTTTGTTAACAAAGACGGAGGACAACATGCTATCACTGCTTAACGTTACCAATTCAGAGCATTGTGCTAAAACTCGCTAAAAATATCCCACAAATGGAATATATTCTTACCGCAATTTTAGGACTGTGCTCTCCTCTTTTCCGCTGAATTTCCTCGCCGCTGGAGAAAGTGTTTAATTTTGCTTCCATTGCGGCTATCCTCTCCTCCAGCTTCTGCTCCAGCTTCTGCTCCAGCGGGCCTCTTTGGCCATACAGCCCGCTGATAATGCTCAACAGTTTCTTCTCAGTGTCTGTCGCGGGTCTGACTGGAACCAGTCGGTCATGTTCAGGCTGTTCTATGTGAGGAGTTTGTGGTGAGTCGGACTGGTGATACCGGGCCGCCATTGTAGAAACTCACAAAGACGACTTCTTTGTCTGTTCGTGTATCGCGCGGTTCTTGCGAGACGACGCGTGTGATTGGACGAGCAACTCTAACGTGATGACGTCAGTGACGCAGCATTCCTTAAAGTAACATGCCGACTTCTCCAGGTTAACAGATTTTCTCTACGCCTGCAAGATGAACTTCTTTAATCAAAAGAAGAAAAGGCTTTGCCCCTTACAGTGATGCCTCTGTCATATCATCCTAGATGAGCTTGATCTACACTACCAGTCAAAAGTTTGGACACACCATCTCATTCAGTACATACATACATATGGAATTATGTTGTAAACAAAAAGAGTTAATATTCAGTATTAATCTCAATGTATAAATAATACAAATAAATAAAAACCATTGAATGAGGTGTGTCCAAACTTTTGTCTGGTAGTGTGCATGCAGTGTTGATAATGTATCATCAGATGAACCCTGAACACTGTAATTACAGTTGATCATTTTGCCATTTCATGCAAACTTGTAACATATTTGAATGACAGATTTAGAGCAGAAAGGTCAGCATATGTACAGACCTGATCAAAATCTTAAGACCAGTTGAAAAATAGCTAGAATTTACCTTTTGCACATTTGGATCTTAATGAGGTTTTAAGTAGAGCTACAATATGCAAAAGCAAGAAGGGGGAGTGAGACAAAAAGCACTTTGAAAAAGTAATTTATTGAAAACAACAAGTAAACTGAAATAGGCTGTTTATCAGCTGATCAAAAGTTTAAGACCATCGCTCAAAAAATTACAAAAAACTCTCCAAACCAGAACAAAAAATGTTCTCAGTAGGACTCAGTAATGAGTAGCTCCACCGTTCTTGTTAACCACTTCAAAAATTCGTTTGGGCATGCTTGATGCGAGTGTTTCCAAGAGGCTGGTGGGAACATTTCTCCAAGTGGTGAAGATGGCTTCACGAAGGGCATCAACTGTCTGGAACTGATGGCCATTTTTATAAACTTCCCTTGCCATCCATCCCCAAATGTTCTCTATGAGATTTAAATCAGGGGAACATGTGGGATGGTCCAAAAGAGTGATGATATTCTCCCTGAAGAAGTCCTTGGTCAAGCGAGCATTGTGAACTGCAGCGTTGTCCTGTTGAAAAACCCAGCTGTTACCACACAGACGAGGGCCCTCAGTCATGAGGGATGCCCGCTGCAACATCTGCACGTAACCAGCTGCCGTTTGACGACCTGCACCACCTGAAGCTCCAGTGTTCCACTGAATGAAAAAGCACCCAGATCATGATGGACCCCCCTCCACTGTGCCGGGTAGAAAACATCTCAGGTGGGATCTCCTTGTCATGCCAGTAACGTTGGAAGCCATCTGGACCGTCAAGGTTAAATTTTTTCTCATCAGAGAATAAAACTTTTTTCCACCTTTCACTGTCCCATGTTTGATGCTCCCTGGCAAAGTCTAAACGCGCAGTTTTGTGGCGTTGTAGGAGACGAGGTCTTTGAATTCATTTTTTGTTTTTGAAAACCTTTTCCCGCAGATGCCGTCTGATGGTTATTGCGCTGCAGTCGGCACCAGTAAGGGCCTTAATTTGGGTCGAGGACCACCCTGTGTCTTGACGGACAGCCAATCGGATCCTCCGGCTCAGCGCAGGTGTAATTTTTTTGGGTCTACCACTTGACTTTTTTTGTTCCATAATGCTCAGGATCTTTCAAAAAATTTAGAATGACTGTCTTACTGCATCCAACCTCAGCAGCAATGGCACGCTGCGAGAGGCCTTGCTTATGCAGCTCTACGATCCGACCACGTTCAAGAAGAGAAAGGTTCTTAGCTTTAGCCATCAGGGGGGCATGAACATGTGAATGCCTGACAGAAGATGAGAATTTTGAGCAGATTTGGGCTTTTATAGCCTGTGGTCTTAAACTTTTGATCAGCTGATAAACAGCCTATTTCAGTTTACTTGTTGTTTTCAATAAATTACTTTTTCAAAGTGCTTTTTGTCTCACTCCCCCTTCTTGCTTTTGCATATTGTAGCTCTACTTAAAACCTCATTAAGATCCAAATGTGCAAAAGGTAAATTCTAGTTATTTTTCAACTGGTCTTAAGATTTTGATCAGGTCTGTATTTGCTAGATGGTGTTTTTTAAGGAATCCATCCTTGAACCTCTGACAGAAACAAGACCAGCCATTATGAAGCAGTTCATAGCCATTAATGTCAGGTCAGAGAGTACTATATATAGACGCGTAATTGCAGGAGTTTCCAGGCTTCATCACCATCCCAACAGACATTTTTATGGAAAGTCGGTAGAAGTTTGGAACTTGAGGGGAACAGACACCTCATGTCCATCATCATTTCTACCTGTTGAGGGCATTGCTGGAAGATGTGTGGTAAACACATCCACTGTACAGGAAAGCAACATAAGAGAAAAGGTGACTGTAGTCATGCTGCTCTGCATGGTGTTTGAGATTTAGGATTTTCACAGTGTTGAAAAGTGCCTGTGATGTGCTTTTATTTACTTTTATAAAAGCTGTATGAACCCTGATTCAAATAAAGTATAAACTGTATAGTTTTGTTTGTGTGTCCTTTTTCTCTTAAAAAAACTAATGCAAGTGTGAAAAGTCAACCCCCACCCCTAACCCCCCTACCTTACACCTCCAAACCCACCAACCCCCCTACCTTACACCTCCAAACCCACCAACCCCCCTACCTTACACCCTCCACACCCACCACTCTGATTTGCATTTGTATAGCTCACAGCATTTTCACTGACACTGGAAAGCTCCCCCCCGGGACATCAGCCGTCCACGTTAATTCCTGGCATTTCTCGGTAGTTTTTTGTGCTGCCCGCAAATTGCAATGCACTGCCATTAACTTGAAATTCCACGGAAATGTTCAGTGCTGTTTACAGACAAAAATCCCTACTTTCGTGAGGGTTGTATTGTATTGAAGGCACTGGAGAAGTCGAAGTACGTGATCCTCCCGGTGTTTCTAGTGTCCTCCAGGTGAGACAGGGATCTCTGCAGCAGGTAGAGGATGTCGTCATCCGTCCCAATCCCTGGCTGGTACGCAAACTGCAGGGGATCCATGTTTGGACTCACCAGGGGGCGAAGATGGTTCAGGACGATCCTCTCCAGTGCCTTCATCAGGTGAGAAGTTAAGGCCACAGGTCTGTAGTGGTTGGGCTCCTTGGGGCACGAGGTCTTTGGGACCGGAACCACACAAGAAGTCTTCCACATGGCAGGAACTCTTTCCAGTCTCAGGCTTAGGTCGAAGATGTAGCAGACCACCTGACAGAGCTGGTCTGCACAGTCCCTGAGGAGTCTGGAGCTGATGGCATCAGGACCCATGGCTTTCCTGGCTCTGGTCTTCCTGAGCTGTATTCTCACCTGGATCCACTGTTGGTGTGAAGAGAGGAGGAGGAGGAGGTGGAGATGGGGGGAGAGAGGAGAGCCCCAGAGATGGTGGTGGTGAAAGGAGGTGAGGGGGAGGGAGCTAGCAGGCAGGAGGAGCTGGAGGCCGGCTGGACAAGGCTCAGGCTGGAGGGGAAGGGGATGAGACCAGTATCAAACCTGTTGAAAAACAGGTTTAACTGGTTGGCCCAGTCTCTGTCCCCAGGTTCAGGCTCCCCCTTTTTGCCCTTGCCCTGCCCTGATATGGTCTGGAGTCCTCTCCAGACCTCTCTCGTGTTGTTGTTCTGCAGCTGATCCTCCATTTTCCTCCTGTAGTTGGCCTTGCACTCCCTGATCTTTCTCTTAAGGTCCCTCTGTACCCTCCTCAGGTCTTCTCTGTCACCAGACTTAAAGGCCCTCCTTTTCTCCAGCAGCAAGGCTCTCAGCCCAGGAGTCACCTGCTCTTTGTTTGAGAAACACCGTACCCTCCTAGTGGGTACGATGGTTTCTACGCAGAAGTTTATGTATTCTGTGATGCAGTCCATTAAACTGTCAAAGTCCTGTCCATGTGGCTCACAGAGCACCTCCCAGTCTGTGGTGGTAAAAACAGTCTTGGAGTGCCTCACTGGCCTCCTCAGACCACTGCTTCACACACTTTTTGATTGGGGTTTTTTTCACCAGAGGTGTGTAAGCAGGGAGCAGATGGACCTGGCTGTGGTCTGAGCAGCCAAGCGGGGGGAGGGGGGAGCAACTGTAGGCATCTGCTGTGTTTGCATAGAGCAGATCCAGAGTTTTGTTGTCCCTGGTGGGGCAGTCTGATGGAAGGTGGGGAGCGTGGCAGCCAGGGAAGCATGGTTAAAATCCCCTGTGATGAGGAAGAAGGCTTGAGGGTGCGCTGTCTATAACTGTGAAACCACACTGTGGAGGAGCTCACAGGCTGAGTCGGCATTGGCCGAGCGAGGGATGTACACTGTTCCTGCAATAACATGTGAAAACTCCCTCGGCAGGTAGTATGGCCGGATGCTAACAGCTAGCAGCTCAATGTCCCTGGTACACCGCTGCTCCATGATATAAATGTTCCCAGGGTTACACCACTTGTTTACAAACATCGCTACTCCCCCGCCTTTCTCCTTACCACTCTCCCTCATGTCTCTGTCTGCTCTGATCAGATGAAATCAATCGAGCTGCACCAGTGAGTCCGGGGTTAGCTCGTTCAGCCAGGTTTCTGTGAAGTGAAGTAGACTGCACTCCCAGTACTCCCGCTGTAGCCGCGTTAGCGCCGCTAGCTCATCCGTCTTATTTAGGAGAGACCTCATGTTTCCAGTGATGACAGATGGAAGGCATGGTTTGTACCATCGTCTCCTTTCGCGGCGTTTTACTCCAGCTCTGCATCCCCTCCTTCTGCTCCGTAGTTTGGCGGGGATCTCCGATGGTGCTTCGGGATGTAGCCTAGCTTGGCTAAGTGCCAACAGCTGCTCCCCTGTGTAAACAACAGCTGGGCTACGACCGAGAGTGTTCGCTGATGCGGTATTTAAGAGTCCAGAAAACAGTAAAAAACACAGCAGCAGTCTCACCAGCTTAACACCAAGGAATGGACGTTTGCCGGAGCGACGACTGTAGAAAAGAAACAGTAGAGGAAAGCTAAAAGTGCGAAAAAGTAGCTATAAACAAAGAGAAGGGTCAGAGCTGCTGCAACTGGCTGCCGCTCAATCAGCGACATCTTGATCAAAAAGGAAACAAGTGGAACAACAGCAAGCAAAGTGGCAGAAGAGGGATTAAAGTGTAAGAGTCGGTTTGTACTGTATGTGAGACAAAAAAAACTAACAGCAAAACTCCTGTTAGTTTCTTTATTCCATCCATCCATCCGACGAGAGCACACAACGAGATCCAGCCAACAACTAAACTTTGGCTAAGCCCTCTAAGCTGAGTTTCACCTGCTCTTGGGGCTGAATGTGGCTTTACAATATCTTCTCACTCAACATCTAAACAAGCTCTAACCCTGAAAGGGACTCTATTATTATATTATCATAGCAAGCTGTAGAAAACATTTAAGTTTAAGAAACTTTTAAAGTTTCCATTCATAAAGCTCACTTTAACAAAAAATTTAACAAGGTTTACACCGGGCATCTGTGTTTGTTAATAAGAACTAATTTTGTAATACAATAAATGTCGATAAAAAAACAACAGCAGCAAAAAAAAAAAAAAAAAGCATGCCATGATAATTTTTACATTTAAAAATCTTTAACAGGATATGGCATTTGGTTTCATGAATGACACATTCAATTTACAAAACTGGTGTTTCTGAAACCAATTAAAATTAAAACACTTATTTTGTATAATTCTTTTTTGTACAATTTACATTTGACTAAATGTCAGAGGGGTCAAGAGGGACAATTCCAAATGTTAACAAGACACATCATAAAAAATGAGGCAAATATTATAGGAGTATCTTGATAAATACCTTCTCTTGCTACAAAAAATTTTACTTTGGAGAATCTAATTGTCTTTGAAGGGGTCAAACTGACTTCCGTGTAGGTGACATTAAATTTGACTGATGATCTCATTCAGACACCATGTGTTCATTCTGTCTCTGTCGGTTCATCACACTCTACAAGTCACGTAGTTTTCTCTTACTGTAAATAGAGGCGATGTTATATTCAATGCAGCAGGAGAGCTGGTATTTATCAGTTTTCACTGTACCTGTAATTAGATGCTCAAAAGGTTCAGGTGCTGTGAGTTTAAAGCCTAGACTTAGAACTTCTGCAGTGTATCCTTGTTGTTACACTTTTCTAACACTGTTTATCCTTACACCCTCTGTTGGATAAAGCGGAACTATTATGTGTGTGTGTGATGGCTGGTGTTCCCACACGGACATATATTGTTGTGGCACTTGAAGGCTGGCATTAAAGAACAACACGTTATGCACTACCATGGTGTCGTCTGTGTCTCCCGTATAACGTTAAGCCAGATAACGCTAACGTAACATGGTGTCAGAAGAAAACCAACGAAAATGAGTCAAGAGGACGCGGCGCGAAGGCAGAACGGAGATGGCGGAGCAGCCGTGCCCCAGCCAGCGGCGCCAGGCAGGTTCGACTTTGCAAAAGTTTCTGAGTGGCCAAGATGGCTGAAGCGGTTTGAGCGCTACAGAATAGCGTCGGGACTAGATAAGCAGTCTCAAGAGTTTCAAGTAAACAGCTTCATGTACGGTGCCGGTGACAATGCAGAGGTCATTTTAAATGTCCTGCCATTGGATGATGCTCAGAAGAGGTCATATGATGCAGTAACAGCGGCTTTCACGGCGCATTGTGTGACCAAGAGGAACGTCATATTCGAAAGCGCATGCTTCAACCGGAGGTGCCAAGAGCCCGGGGAGAGTGTGGAGTCCTTCATAACAGCAGTGCACACGCTAGCCGAATACTGTGAGTTTGGTACATTGAGAGATGAGCTCATAAGGGATCGCATAGTTGTGGGCATAAAAGATGTAAAGTTATCAGTGAGCCTACAGCTGGATGCAGACTTAACTTTGGAAAAAGCTATGACAAAAGTGAGACAAAGTGAAACAATAAAAAGACAACAGCCAGTCCTAAGAGGAGCTGAAAATCAACAAGGACAAATAGAGACAATCCAGAAAAAGCCTGCAAAGCCATTTAAGACTTTTAAAGACAAAATAGACATCAAGACATGTGAGTGCAGCAGATGTGGACAGCTAAAGAAACACTCAAGAACTGAGTGCCCAGCGCGAGATGCAGAATGCAGGCGATGTCACAAGAAAGGACACTTTGCTAAGAAATGCAGATCGGCTGGGGGGGTCCACAACATTACAGAACTTCACAGCCGGAGTGCAGATGAAGAGGATTTTGCATTTCTGGGTGAAATGGACTGCATGGGGGAGGAAGAGTGGAGTGACATAGTTCACCTAAATCAGGACAAAACACTCTTCAAGTTGGACACCGGAGCAAGTGTTACAGCAATCCCAAGCAGCATTTACTCCCTACAGAAACATGGGACACTGCAACCGCCAGGCAAAATACTGTATGGTCCAGGCAAACAGAAACTGGATGTCAGAGGATGCTTTAAAGGTAAACTAACCTTGGATCAGAAGACAACTATACAAGATGTGTATGTTGTTAATGAACTGTACAAGCCATTGCTGGGTCTTCCTGCAATTAAAGCACTGGAGCTCATAAAACATGTCAATGCAGTGCAAGAACAGTCAAAAGACTTTAAAGCTCAGTACCCAACAGTGTTTTCTGAACTGGGGAAGTTAAAGGAGCCCTACAAAATTGAGCTGGAACCAGGAGCCATCCCATATGCCCTGTCAACTCCACGCAGAGTGCCCCTGCCCCTATGGGACAAAGTTAAAGTGGAACTGGAGCATATGGAGCGAATGGGAGTTATATCCAGAGTGACACAACCCACACCATGGTGCACTGGACTGGTGGTAGCACCAAAGGCATGGCCGGGAAATAAGACTGTGTATGGACATGACCCATCTGAATAAGTGGGTGAGGAGAGATAGACACATCCTTCCGGCTGTAGACCACACACTCGCCATGCTATCCGGAGCAAAGGTCTTCACAAAATTGGACGCCACATCTGGGTTTTGGCAGATTCTGCTGGCCGAGGAAAGCCGGCTTCTCACGACATTCATCACCCCTTTTGGAAGACATGCATTTAACCGCCTGCCATTTGGGATCTCATCTGCTCCAGAACACTTTCAGCGTCGCATGTCACAGATGCTGGAGTGGTGTGAGGGAGTTGTTTGCCACGCGGATGACATTGTCGTGTTTGGAGAAGATGTGCAGCAGCACAACGAGAGACTACACAAAGTGCTACAGACCCTCAGGAAGGAAGGACTGACACTGAACGAGAAATGTGAGTTCTCAAAAGATAAAATATTGTTTGTGGGACACTGTGTTACAGCTGAAGGCGTGTCTCCAGATCCGAACAAAGTCAGAGCAATTATGGAGATGCCTGAGCCGACAGATGCAGAAGGCGTGAGGAGAGTTATGGGCATGGCCAACTACTTAGGAAAGTTTCTCCCTCATCTTGGATCGTACACAAAACCATTAAAGGACCTTCTCAGTGAAAAGAATGAGTGGCACTGGGGAGCCCCGCAGAAAGACGCTTGTCAGAAACTGAAAACTGAACTGAGCTCACAATGTGTTCTCGCACCCTACTCACTAACAGCAGAGACGTGTGTGGCAGCTGACGCCTCATCATACGGGCTCGGTGCTGTCCTCACACAGGCACAACCGGATGGAACATGGAGGCCAATAGTGTTTATCTCAAGAGGCTTAACAGAAGCAGAGAAACACTATGCTCAAATAGAGAAGGAGGCTTTGGCAGTCACATGGGCATGCGAACGACTAGCACCCTACGTTCATGGACTGAGGTTCAAGTTGGAAACAGATCACAAGCCTCTCATCCCTTTGCTAAGCACAAAAGCACTGGACGAGCTTCCACCCAGAGTACTGAGGTTTCGCCTTAGACTAATGAAGTTCACATTTGACATTGTACATGTTCCAGATAAGCGCTTAATAACAGCAGACACACTCTCAAGAGCACCAGTAAAACACATGCTGACACAGGATGAACTGAATGAGTCAGAGGTCAAAGTGTTTGTGGACTCTGTGATTCAATGTCTACCAGCTACAGCACAAAGACTAAAAGAAATCCAGCAAAGACAACACACTGACCCCATCTGCGCTAAACTCATCCACTATTGCAAGACAGGGTGGCCTGAGAAACATGCATTAGCTCCAGAGCTAGGAGTATATTGGCCTGAGAAGGAAAACATCACTATGGCTGGAGAGCTACTGTTAAGAGGACAAAGACTGGTTATTCCCCAAAGCATGAGACAGGAAATTCTAGACCTGCTCCACAGCGGTCACCAAGGCATAGTCAAATGCAGAGCGAGAGCCCGCCAATCTGTCTGGTGGCCAGGACTGTCAATACAGATCAGCCAATATGTGGACAACTGTAACACATGTTCACAGCACAGGGCTGAGCACAAAGAACCACTGATGACAACACCAGTACCTCAGCGTCCCTGGCAGAGGGTAGGCACTGACCTATTCTTCTGGGAAAAAAGAGACTTACATTCTTCTTGTGGATTATTTCTCAAGGTACATTGAGGTGCCGAAGCTGAAGGTGCCATCTGCAGCTACGGTGATAGCAGCCATTAAAGAGACATTCAGTCGCCATGGGATACCAGAGACAGTCGTGTCAGACAACGGACCACAGTACAGCAGTGAACTGTTTAAAGACTTTGAAGCAGAGTTTGGGTTCACTCACATCACCAATAGCCCACGGTACCCGCAAGCAAATGGAGAAGCTGAGCGAGCTATGGCTACAGTAAAAGGACTGTGGAAAGGTGGAGGTGAGAAAACAAAAGCACTACTCACATATCGTGCTACACCTCTCGAGTGCGGCTATTCTCCTGCACAACTCCTGATGGGCAGACAGTTGCAAACTACTCTGCCACAGCACCCTGTCACCTTACTTCCACGGTGGCCAAATATTAAAGACTTTAGAACCAAACAGAGACTGTCAAAAGAAGACCAGCAACGTCAATTCAACCGTCGCCACAGGGCCCGTCCACTTACACCCCTGCAACTGGGTCAACAGGTGTGGATCCCGAGAGAGAATAAAGAAGGGACTGTTGTAGAAAAAGCAACTACAACTAGATCGTATGTCATTCACACAGCTGAGGGACATATCAGACGAAATCGCACACATGAGACCGTTACGTCAAGCACCTGTTGAAACACAAGTTACTAGTGAACCAAGTACTAGTGATACACAAACAAGCAGTACATCAGTCACACTCAGTACTAACACACAGGGCACTACAGGCACACCTTATGTGCAGCTTCAGGATGAGTGTCCCGTCCGCCTAAAAGTTTAGACCTGTAAAGTTAATGTTTATTAAAAGATGTTTGCTCCTGATTCTATAAGAAAACAAAAAGGACTGTTTAAAAAAAAGTGAAGGGTGTTAAAGAAAGAAACAGTCCAGGTTATTGTTATGGATGAGTTGTATTCTGGTACAATTGGTTAAAAGAAAGAAAACGTTTACAGCCATGTTTATATTGAAATGTGTGGAAGGTTTTGACTTAAGAGGGGAGGTGTTGGATAAAGCGGAACTATTACACTGGTCTACAAGCAAAATGCTTCCTGGATAAGAGTAGTGAAATTTTACCAACTTTTGGTCACTATTAAAGAAAAAATAAGTCAGAAGTGCCAATTAGCTATACTTTTCAAAATACAGTATTAGGTCAAATTGTGAAATTTCTTGAAAATTAATGAGAAATCGAGTCCCGTTTCAAATGGGAATATTTTTCTCTGAGACATAATGGATTTAAAACAGTGATTCCAAACAAGAATACTATCATGTTGAATAGAAATTTGAATGAGCATCATGTATTTGACACATTACTTGCAGAAAACCTGTGTCTTGAAAGTTAAGGTAATGTATTAATGTAGAGATATTTCTTGATCAGTAGCATGAGTTGACCTGTGGATTATAATTCCCATGCAGCCGTTTTCATAACTGAAAAGTTGCCAGGACCTGATATTTCTATGGAACTCTTGTGTTTTTTAACTCTCGAAGCAGATATGCCTTGAAACTGTGTAAACAATGCAGATAATTTCTGTTATATTTGTGGTGAGGTAACCTTTGCATCACAAAAGCGGACTAACAGCAATGGTGAGAAAAGCATACCATCTTTATTTTGGATGCAAAATAGGTGACCAGGACAAAAGCTGGGCCCCACATTATTGCTGTAACACATGTGCATCAAATCTACGCCAGTGGCTCAACAAGAAAAGAAAATCTAGGCCTTTTGCAGTTCCAATAATTTGGCGTGAACCAACAGATCACACTACTGATTGTTATTTTTGTATGGTGCCCCCAGTTGCAAGTGGTATTTCCAGAAAGAAAAAATGGACAGTGCAATATCCAAATATTCCATCAGCTCTTCGCCCTGTGCCTCATGGAGAAGACCTACCAGTTCCTGATGCACCAGAATCTTACTCCTTAGACTCTGATGATGACCAAGATGATGATCAGGATGCAGCTAGTCCTGAGCCATCAACATCAGCTGATCCAGACTTCAGGCCGTCACATTCCTCTCCTGAACCACACCTTATATCTCAGAGTGAACTGAATGACCTAGTCAGGGATTTGGAACTGCCTAAGATTAAAGCAGAGCTGTTGGGCTCCAGGCTGCAACAATGGAATCTCCTGGAGAGTGACGTCAGGATCTCTAGCTTTCGTGATCGCCAAAAAGGTCTGGTTGAGTTTTTTCTGATGGAAGGTGATCTGGTATACTGCAATGATATCAATGGCTTGATGACAGCCCTTAGCATCACTCATGATCCAGATGAATGGAGACTGTTTATCGATTCATCCAAAACAAGTCTTAAAGCAGTTTTACTCCACAATGGAAATGTTTTGCCATCCATTCCAGTTGGTCATGCCGTTCATATGAAGGAAACATATGAAAATATGAAACAGCTCTTAAGGTGTATAAAGTATGAGCAACATCAGTGGCAGATTTGTGGTGATTTGAAAGTGGTTGCACTCGTACTTGGGTTACAGGGTGGATATACAAAGTACTGCTGTTTTCTATGTGAATGGGACAGCCGAGCCAGGGAATCTCACTATGTTAGGAAAGACTGGCCGCTACGACAGTCCTTGGAGCCAGGAAAGCTTGCTCTCAGCTCTCGTAGGAGGCGGTCGCACTTTTCTTCGCTCCGCAGCTATCTCTGTTCCTCCCCATACCCTCATGTTTCCCTGCTTGCTGCATTTCTTCGTCTTTGTCTCGTCTGTCTGACTTGGAGCGATCGCTTGGCACTGGACCTTCGAAACACCGATCATGGAATTGATTAACTGGTCTCTCAACGCAATTGACAAGATTGTTGCCACAAAGAGCACAGGCCTAGGGAAGCCTACCTGCCCAGATGGGAGTTTCGCCTCTGGTTACGTGATCGACGCCTGGGGGAAATGGAAGGGGATTATGTGCCTGGCACCCCTATCCGTGGAGGATGTGTAAGATGTTTATATATTCGGATTTATGATGACAGGCCTGCTGATAATTGGCTTGTTCACTGGCCTGAGTTTCTGGAAAATCAGGAAGACCGCAGACAGAAACGACGTCCAAACTCTGCTGGTCTATGCAAACGATCGGATCACGGCTGCCGATGCTCGGTATGACGAACTCAATCGTAAGATGAACAATTTGCTTGGTGTGACTGTTGATTTGAGTCGGAGATTGGAAGCCATCAGGGTGAGAATCGCTACAGCTGGGGTCTAAAATTGTTGAGAGCAGTAGGGGAAAGGTGAAATTACTCCTCTCCCGCCTAAACTTGAAGATAACTGATTACATTCTGGCGCCCCTGGAACAATCACAAACTCCTCTGGAAGTTTAATGGCCAAGAGATAGCTCTCCTACACCCCCCCCCCCCCCCACACACACTTTCCCAAGGACACCTGTTGACTTTTGGACCGGGCCAACCGAGGACGTTTCCATAGCAACCTTGCTGTGTTATCGCGCTCCCACCCTCGCGAACTGAGACACCGGAGGTCTGAGACGGAAGAAGATGGGCTACACGCATACACAAACATTCGGACTCATGAACTGAGGACTGAGCTAAACATTCGCACACATGTTCATATCCCCCATCCCTCCCGCCTCCACAAGCTTTCCTCACTATACACAGGAGCCAGGAATCCGTGCGCAGTAATTTGCTGCACAGGAACCGGCTAACTGTGCGGTGCTACCCCCTCCACCACCCCACATCCTTATCCCAACTATCCTTGTCTAACGTCATGCTTTGCCTGTTTGCAGGTTTGTTTGTTTTTTTTTAGGTTCCTTCTCAAATTGAATTTCCCAACATTGGAGGTTTCATTTGGTACAACGAGCCTTTTTTTTCCTTTTACCCTCTGCTATCCCTACCCAGATCCCAACATGTCTTTTTCTTTTTTCCTCAAGAAAGGTGCACGCAGCACTGCGCAGCAGCCGGAGCTGTCATTGGCAGGGCAGCTCAAATGAAATTTCGCTGTATATGAAAGTGTGCAATGACCAATAAAGATTGATTGAAAGAAAAATGTCCAACACTCACCCCTTGTTAATCCCCAGAAAATTTTGTTACTACCTTTGCATATTAAGCTGGGGCTGATGAAGAACTTTGTAAAAGCTCTGGATAAAACAAGGGCAGGTTTCAAATATCTGTATACAAAGTTTAAAGACTAAGTGAAGCCAAAATCAAGGAAGGCGTCTTCGTTGGTCCTCAAATTCGAGAACTTCTCAGAGATGATTCATTTGATGGTTTGTTGCGTGGGAAAGAAAAGAAGGCATGGGAAGCCTTTAAGTCAGTAGCAACAGAATTCCTGGGAAACAACAAGGCAGATAAATATGAGCGGCTGGTGGCAAACCTCCTGAAGTCCTACAAACTGCTTGGGTGCAATATGTCACTGAAAACACACTTTTTAAATTCCCATCTGGATTATTTTCCATTGAACTGTGGATCAGTAAGTGATGAACATGGCGAACGATTCCACCCGAACATATCGGACATATAATGTATATGATCAAATTTCCAATTTGATCATATACATTTAAATTAATATTACTCAACCCTGTCTAATGATGAAAAGCATGTGATGTGATCAAAAGTCCCAGAACAATTGCTAAATAGGCCTTTTGATGACACTGTTAACTCTTTCCATAAATGACATGTAGACTACAACAAAAAACACAGTGCATTGTGACCTCCTTTATGCAAAAATGATGGGGGAGTAAGCACGTTACTAATTTTGGGAACGTGTACAGAGAGCTCAGATCAGAGACAAGGTTCAATTTAGTGGCACATCAGCAGAATCCTATCTACACGCCCTAAATCATACCTGGCCAAGCTCCAAGGCTGTTTAATTGTTCCTTTTGACAATATTCAGCTTTCAACTATACCAGCTGACTGACCGCCTGCATGCCAGAGACTTCCTGTTCCAGCCTGCTTCTTCATTAGTGTGTAGAACCAACAGACAAGCCAATATGAATGCAACACAACACATCATGAGTCATTCCTTAAGAGCTCCAGCAGGACTGTGGTCCACTTCCAATTAAATCAGCCCTTTAATTTGCTTCTAATCCATAAAGAAGGTTTAGCTATTTATTTTTAAATGGCTGGGTTTTTTTGTACATTAGCCTGATTTATGTTTTGTTCTTTAGTGGGTGTGTAAATCTCTCTTGCACACAATCACATATCATGAATTCCTACAGTTTTCCTTGACAGTTGAAACATTTACATGAAGTTTTTTAATTCGGAATTATTAATTCGGAATTAACATTCAGAATTAAAGTTTTGTGCTTCGCGTTTACATGGAAATATTAATTCCGAATTAAGGTACATGGACCACACGTTTATCCCCTTCCTTAATTCCGCTTTAACACTTGGGCGTTGGAAAGGATTCTGATTGGACAGGGAATGGACGTGACGTATCCCTGTTTAACGGAAGAAAACAAACTCCCTTTGCCACGGCATTTCTTTCCCCAACAACATGGAGGAACAACTAACAAGCATGCTTTTCGCTTTGCTTTTTATTGTCGTTTCGAAACGGCAACTCGACAATGGCGTACTACTTCTGTTGCGTCACTTGAGAAGGAGAAGAGAGATAGAATACCGGAGAAGGGAGGCAGACAACCAAGCTGTGTACGTCGCTACGTGAGGAGCCAAGCATGGGCAGAATGACCGGAATTAACTGTATACATGAATAGAACGTACACAGGAATTAGTTTATTCGGAATTAACATCGGAATAAACCAGGTAGTTTATTCGGAATTAAGTTTATTCGGATTTAACTTTTTAATTCGGAATTAAGTGTTTACAAGGAGATTTTAAAGCGGAATTAACTTTAATTCCGAATTAAAGAGGAATTAAAAGTCTCATGTAAACATGGCAATTGTTTTTGTTGCCAAAAGAGGGGGTAAGATTACTACAGCAGCAGAGCTTTTGCAAACCCTCCAAGAAGAAGGGGTGTGTAGCAGTACCCAGCCTGGGTACCTCAGAGTTTTCAATATTTTACAAGGCTGAAAGGGAGAGCAGCATATTCAGTCAACTAGTCAGAGGAGGACAGGAAGGAAGGAGGAGGTAAAGAAGGGAAACAACAGAATCTCTTCATCACCTTGTGAGCTACTATCTCCATATTATAATGTACAGCCAATATAGTGCACAATTAAAAGAGATCAGGAAAAAAGCACAGCAGTGAAATAGATCAATAAAAACCAGCATGTCAGGGAGAATATCAATAAAGCTAATGGGAAAAAAGAAAACAAAAGTGCAAAAGAGATAAGCAGAGCAATTAAAACAGAATGACAAGTGATGGTTGAACATATTAAACACCATCGTAGGTGACCAGATTTGTTACTGTGTGATTTATATAAGTCAGTCGACTCTTATGTTGTAGATAGATTGTCACATTTTCCCTGAAGGATACCAAGCAACCTCGCATATAAAAAGCCGCTAAAATTGCTTATTATATAGAAACAACAGTCCAAAATCAAGGTTTGTTGTGTTCTGGCTGACATTCAGCTCTGTCTTTGTTCTTGTCATACAGACCTTTGCAGTGTTGATTTAAGTGGTCAAACAATGTAGTCGTGTTCCCTCATGAGGTGACAGCAGTTGCAAGGCAGTACTGACAAAGTACCTGTTTATGGCCAATATCATCATATCTGTAACCACAATATTTCCACACATCTGATTACAGCTGCACAATTATGTCAAAAAAGATCACTGCAATTATTTATATGCACACTGAGATCACAATCGTCACATTATTCATTGGTTTAAGGGGTAACATTTTATTGAATTTCCCCATTTAACTAAACGGAATGCTGCATTTAGTTCTATGTTCCTGCTACTGGACAAATCTGCATTTAAAAAAAAAAAATCTCTCACAGGCATAATATAACCAAAACTGTCCCTAAACACCACACCCCCCCCCCCCCCCCCCACAGAGAAGTCTCTTGTTTGCCTACTTAATTACTGTACAACAGCACTTTTCCCAAGCTAAAACAAAGTGATTTCATCTCCATGGGCTCAACGTCTGTTGACTAGAGAAATGCCAATGCTGCAGTTAATCTATTCAACTGTAAGATGCAAAATCAGGATCATGACAAATATTCCATCAATGGTGCCATCCTACAACTGAGGTTCTGCTTCCTTTTTTGCAAACAAGTCTTCCTTTTCAGTGTTTCTCTTTTGTTCTTCACTCATTTTGCTGTGCACATGGGGAGCCTGTATTCACGTCATGTAAATAATGCATGAAATAAAGTCTATCAAGGGATGCTTAAATACGGTTTTATCAGACAAACTTCTCTCGTTAATTAGTCATGGAAAAGAAGAACTGTGCAACTTTTGTTTTGTAACAGACAGCACAAGAAGTTGTAGCATTATGTTCCTCAGTTAATTTGCCTTATTTAACATCACGCTTCTTGCAGTGTGACTACTGTGCATGCACACTTCATGCTGAAAAGATATATTGCACAGCCCTATTCAGAATTAGTGGGTTTATAAATTTTAAGATTACTGATCTCATCTGAACTGATACTGATCTTACTGAAAGTTTAACAAGGAGTATTAAATTCCAGTAAGACTATCACTCAGAAACCCAACAACAGCCAAGTTTTACTTTAGTCTGTCACTGAAATGATCAATTACTGCTAAATAGAAACAGCTGATATAAGCTGCCACTTATCACCTCTTTAAACAGTGAACAATCACTGTGTGCTAACAGAAGACTTGGAAGGATCTCAGGACATGTCCATCTGCATGTGTTCTTTGAAGCTACACTGCAATGAGCTCTCAGGGACACCACATGAATGACTGACCGTCTCTCTTCCTGTCTCAGATGGACAAGAACCTGTACTGTTTCTGTCTACAGGATCATCAATTAAAATATTTGCTTCTTTGATAAAATGTAAAAGATATGAGCATGTGGACATAAAAATAAGTACATGAATGAAAATGTACTATTTGTTTCCACTTCCAAAACTAAAGCAAAACAAACAAAACTTAATAAATACGTTCCTAACCTGTCAGTGCTCTACAACTTGATTTATTTGCCTGAACAATTGTACAAAGCCTGTTTTTCCTTGTTTGCCTGTTTCTGGACTCTTCGGTTTCATTGTCACCGTCCTCCAGGTCTCCTCCACCCTCCCAGACAAACATAGAGCATAGTGATGAATCATCTTTAAATCCATGCGACAGCAATTTGGGATTGAAGAAAAAAACCACCTGATAGGAGCTGATCACATGTGCTGGTACCCAGACAGGCTGATGTCAGCACAGACCATCGATACAGATTGTGGATTTAATACGCAGTCAGGAACAGACAGGCTTTTGTTTCTGCTACTGAAAATGCCTGCTGGTGCTATAGCTCTGAATGGCAGCGCTAATCGTGTTTCTCACACTACAGCAGAATCAGAACACATACCAGACCATTACTGCATTCTAGTTTCAGGATAGCCATTAATATTATTACGTCCTTGCTAGAGGCAATGTTTTTATTACTGTTGTGTGTGTTGTTCTGTTTGTCTGCCAGCATAATTATGCAAAATCTACCAAGTGGAGAAGGAGAGCAGGCGCAAAAGCAGAACCCATGACATTTTGTTGTGGATCTGAATGACTATCTTTGAAGATGCGAGATAGGACGTTGGCACTGGCACTGACGGAGGTCAGTACACTTCAAGTGCCCTTTTAGTTTTCTATATTAGAAAGGAACCCACACTGGTACAGGAGTGAAAGACGAATGTTTTCTCTTGCTCAACTACACATTGGCAGACAACTCTGCCCCTCAGCTGTGGAACATGTTTTCTGAATACTAAGATATCTGAAGCTCCTGTAACAAAGGCAGCAGAGGACTACAAATACAAAACACTGATACAGCTATGAAGAGGATGTGTGAATTGACAGAGTTTCAGTCACACACAAAAGAAACACTGCTGCTCAAGCAAATTTTGCATTGGTGTGGACTTCATGTTTATGTACTATTACAGTTAAGTCCCAAGGATGATGATATTAAATGGTTTACCCATTTATCTGTTTTTAGTATTGACGTATTTCTTCACCAGCATATTATGTACCACACTTCTTCTCTGTTGTATACAATTAGACATTTATTTACTCTCTGGGAAATTATTTTTAAAAATGAATAAAATGTTGTCCATAATGAAAGTAATAGCAACATGCTAAACCTTAATTAGACAGACACATCATATCCAGATTGTATTTAACAAAGTACTAAATCTCTCACCTAATAATCTGTAATGCATTTTGTTATGATGAAAAGACAACTTAATTGTGTACTTATTCCAGCAAATTCCCAACAGTCACTGAATAGACACTTTTAGTGACCCTCTGATTTTTCTGTCATGCCATTATCAAGGTACAATGTCTCTTTCATCAACAATTTGATCGATAATTTACTTGGAAACTAATAGCCTAAAGGAAGGCTCCAGACAACTATGTATCTAAAAAGCATGACTGACTTTTGCAGTAAAAAATCCACTCATATACCAGAAATACACCCATGTCAAAGGTCATGGAATTTCTGGGTAACATTCTTACTCTGATAAAGCCCTTTGAATTTCATGATTACATTGGTTTCCATTATATATTCTGTAGAACAGCCCTGCAATGGATGGGCCATCTGTCCAGGATGTACATTTTCTTCACCTTAAGTCAGCTGGAATAGACTCCACCCTATCTATTTATCTTCTCTAACTTAATAGAACAAGATGAAGATGACAAAGTTATAATAGCTGTTTTAATGAAGACAGACTGATGTAAGACATATGGCAAGTGCATCACACCAAACACCTTCACATATTGCCTTACATTAAAAATAATCACCAAAAGGCAATGTTGCAGTAACATTAAAAGCAGTTCCATATAAATATAATCAAGGGCCTACGAAGTAAAGGAATAAAGGCCAATCACTGAAATATATTTTGAACCCCAACTGTGTTAAATTGGTTGATGCTTCTTTGTTTCATTGAACAGTGCATTAAACACATTGGCTGAGACATGACACTACGACATTACAAGACCAGTGTTTGGAAAATAAAGCCTGAGGTAACACAAGTGCAATGAAGCCCTGGAATCTTAAATTCAGCAAATCCAGATCATCTCCCTCTGCATGGTGTCCCAATTTGAGGTCTGCTCCTCCTTCAAACAACGCTAATAAAATTTCAGAAATGTTAGATCAGCAACACTATGTTTCATGTGCCTGCATGCAGAACCTTGTATCCTGATTTCTCTTGGCAGCCTCAGAGTGTCAGCAAGGGCCTGGAGGGAAGAGGTTATCTGATGCCAAACATTAAAACTGACTCAAACATACACATATCTCTCAGGAGTATGTGGGGAAATAGATGAGGTAAGTGGGCTGACTCAACATTACTGAATCTTAGCCTTCTACAGTCATGAAACCCTGAAAGAAGAAACGCATTTGTGTAGGAATGAAGAAACACTCAGATAAATGATAATCCCAAAGTGTTTGTATGTTTTAGTTCATTTACTACAATTCATTTTTTCCATCACTGATTTTGACGTAGTGGATTAGATTTGTTTCTATGTTGTTGTTTTTTTTTTCATAGTCTTTGTACCTTCGTGTGTAACACTTCTATTTCAGTCTCATCTCAAAATCAGTCTGAAATTTGTTTTAATATAGCTAATGTGATAAATTTAACATTAGGTTTGCTTGATATTGCTGTAAAAGTTTTCGTGTTTAGATAAAACAATTCCTTAAAAACAACATGATTCTGATAACTGACTGAATTTATTCATTAATCAGGATTGTAGTGCCTCTGTTCAACAGAGAGAGGAGTAGCAGAAGTTAAGCCACGGAGAAATAAAATCGTAAAAAAACAGAAATATACCAGCTATATTAGCTGACGAATTGAATATGAGAGATGATGGAAATCTACCGGTTTGGTTTACTTTTTGACGGCGCGTTGCTCTGGTGGTAAACGAGTCGGGTGGTGTTTACATCTATCGATGCTCCGGTGAGTTAAGTAGCTAACTAAGCTAATAGCATAGCAAACCGCTAGCTTGTGCAGCATAGCTATTTCATGTCTGTGTGTATAGAGTTAAAAATGAGCTAAAACCAGTTGGAGTAATTCCAGAAGCATGGAATGTTTTGTAATATTGCATTTATATATATATATGTATATATATATATATATATATATATATATATATATATATATATATATATATATATATATATATAAAGGTTAATTCATGATAAGTGCATGTTAAAACAACTATTGTTGGTATAATGTTGTTTTGAAAGTTAAAATCATGCAATTCATGACAAATGATTTATTTAATGTTAAATACGATATAAGTATTTTTCTGTGAATTTAACATTTCAGAATAATGTATTTTTTGAGTGGAATGCTCTTAAAAGTACACTGAAAGGCCTTAAACACAATAGGGTTAAAAACTGTAAAAACAGCTAAGAACATGGATTTTGGAATTTGATGAGATCAATCAGTTTAATGTTGTTTTGAAAGTTAAAATCACGCAATTCATGACAAATGGTTTATTTAATGTTAAATATGATATAAGTATTTTCCTGTGAATTTAACATTTCAGAATAATGTATTTTTTGAGTGGAATGCTCTTAGAAGTACACTGAAAGGCCTTAAACACAATAGGGTTAAAAATTGTGTAAAAACATTTTGGAATTTGATGAGATCTCATTCATTAATTTTGATATAGAATAGAAGCACTTTGTGATGATTTATACTGATTGCTCTGTACTGTATGTGCAGACTGTTTTTTTGACTGGATTAGATACTTGGATTAAGTTTCTGCTGAACACGATGGCGAGCCAGACCCAGCGAGAACTTCTGGAGAGGAACGTTTGAGGCAGTGTGGCCAGCTGTTTCAACCTTCGTTGGAAGAACCAACTCTGTTGTTTCCAAGGATTTCCAGACAAGGAACAATCAGAATTACATGCATTTATCCTACCCGGGTAGAGACAAAAACATTAATGAAAAAGTGACACAAGGAAGAAGACAAACCAAAGAAATCGCAAAGAGGGACATTAAAGACATTTTGTATTTTATTTTAGTGTTTTGTTTTCTTATGCAAAGGGACTCTATTTTGGGGGGTTTTCTAAAACGTGATATGGTGCTGTTTGAAAGTTGTTGTTTGTGTGTTAAATTGCAATAAACCTGCTGGCTGTTATAAATTGCAAATATTTCACTTTCTTAACTAATTCCTCCAGAACCTAGTTAACTACCTAGCTTTGCATTTGGCCTACAACTAAGCAAGTGCTACAGTTAGGTAGTAGTTACGTAGCACCTGGATTGAATTGTCACTGGCTTGTAAAGCTGGGGGGCTGACAATTGTGAGGGAGCTTGAGAAATGGCAGAAGTGAACATCTTTATATTTTGACAGTTTTTTTATTTTATACCTCCATCTAAAAAAACAAGCACAAAAACACAAATACAACACGACACAAAACAATAAAAAAAATAGCACTTTCAAAGAGCAAAATGTGTTGTCTTCACAATGTTCATTTTGCCTGACAGACTATCTGGGCTGAGATTTGGACTAATCACTCTTTCTTAACAACACAGTTTTGGACTTTCCATTCAGGTAGTTTTACAACATTTTGTACATTCAACATGGGATTGACGTCTTTCACGATTTGAATTTCGATGCATTTTGTATGTAAGTTGTATCTGTTATAGCATGCTTAAGTTGATTTTTACGCCATTTTAGTTAGCAACCGTTACATTATCTCATTACAATGCAATGTTCTGCTCGGAAAGCTTGGGTCCGGGCATTAATGTCAAGGTTATATTGACATATCCCACACTGATGTGACAGGCAAAACACTTCACTTGCTGAAGTTTTTCCTCTGCCAGTTCAGTCGGTATCATCCTGCCTGCACCAGGCATCATGAGTTGGGCCCTGTTCCTCTCTACTGGCATTCTCTCCTCATTTAGTTTTAAAAAATAATCAAGTCACCAACTGCTTTTCTTGGTAGAAACAACAATTAAGTAGTTTAGATAACTGTTTTACACATCAGGTAGACACAGACTGGCGAAGCCACGGAAGAAATAACAGTACTAACTTGTACCACTATGGCTATCATGTTAGCTAACTGGGCAGGTTAGAGAACAACAAAAGGTTATATATATATGCAACCATTTTGGTAGTAGTCTGGAGCTCTGCACACAAATAAACCCAGTTGCACAGTACATCCAGACGACACTGACACAATGACTCCACCACACTGCAAAAACTGCTCAGGGAAAGCTCGAAGAACACGACAAAAAGCCAAAAGCATTGACCCAGCCTCCAAATATTCCAGATACCAATCTGATGTAACTAATTGTTATCTTTCAGGGTCTAGGTTGTCCTCCATATGTGTTTTCTGATACATGATTGCCGGTTGTTGCTTACTGGGTTGTGGTGTCATTAACCCACAGCCCAGGAAAGATCGACTCCCACCAGAGAGAAATTCAACAGGTCTGGTCAGATGATGTGTGTGCTTGAGTAACAATGAGAGTATGCTAATATGCTTTCTATGGCAATACCAGCTGGAAATGTGGTGCCTAGCAAGAGTGACTGGTCAAATGTGTGAAAATGAACCTTAAAAAAAAATCAAATCACCCCATGTGTCCATAAACTACAGAGGGTTCCACTCTTAAGGTAAAAAAAATATCTTACCTGAAGACCCCTGCGTCTCAAAATACTTGAGTCATCCATGGTAATGTGAGCCGCGGTATCTGTTCCTTTTTGGTTGTTCTTCACAAGCTACAAAGTTCAGGCACTTCTTAGAAGTATGTCCACGGGGAAGAAGTTACATCATAGCCTCTTCCCTTCTCTTTGCTTTGTCCATCAACTGTCAGAAACTAAACAAGTTGTCCTTTATTGAAGAGAATGTACTCTTTACTCCTTTGTGTGAATTTTCCACATCTATTTTCTCTTGGATGCTTCTTCAAATGAGTGTCAAGCTGAACCTGGTTTAGCTCTCTGAAATTCATTCCCGTACATACTTCCTGTAAGGTGTCTCTGTTCAGTCAAAACAATTCTCTCAAAATATTGGAGACTTCATTTATATGTTTTGTGCTAGGTACATTCCTCCAACTCTTTTACAGAGGTAGAGTGTCTGGTCCTGTGGTCCGTTCTTCTTATCCGATTTCCAACTCTTCTTTTTCTTGTTACCCTTCTCTGTCTGCCTTTCACCCTTAAGGCACTAGAGCAGAAGAGACTCCACTCCTTTTATTATTCATAGGCAGCTCGCAATAGAAATTAATGATGACAACGGGGCCTCAGGGGGGCATAAAGGGATGGAGAAAAAGACTAAAGGGAAGCAAATATAAATGTGGAAGACACCAGCTTGCTGCCCTCTGACTTAATGAAAGCCGAACCGAGTCAAAGTCTCGATGACATGGAAAAACACATGCAGGGTGAGTTTTTTTCAACAGGGGTGTCAATACGGACAGACAGACCCTAAGTGCATGCTCTGATTAGTAAGGTTGAGTCCAGAGTTGAGAAAAAAACAAAACAAAACGCAGCCCCCCCTAAAAAAGAAACCGCAACACACACACACACTGAGCACGTTTAACTCTGCTGGACTCACTGGAAAACAGAGGGTAGACCTAGAACAACAGGGTGTTTGTTTGCTTGCAGCAATCAACCCAGCAAGGCAGCACCTTGCATCCTACTCCATGCCAACCAGCCAGGCCAGATTCCATTTGGTTAAAGCCAGCAAGAGCTCAAGGACACACACAGACACACACACACACACACACACACACACACACACACACACACACACACACACACACACACACACACGTGTCAACCCCACATGCAAACCTATCACAAAGACAATTCAGCTCTTCATGTCTGCCGGCCTCTTCTGTGCTTCCCCTAGCATCATTCAGGCTTTTGTATTACCGCAGAAGGCTGCGAGAAGGAGAAGATCTGCCCCAGTGAATATCAAAAAAATAGGAGTGAGTGAAGATTGATGAGCCGTTGTTTATCTCCTTCTGAAAGTGTTAATTCTGCAGATATTCCTTCTTTTCTTTCTCCTGCTCTTCAAATCTCTGTCTTCTCTGTTATTGCCTGTCTTTGCTTCTCTTCAGTGTGCTCATATGCTCTAACTCCTCCCCAGCTCTCTCTCTCTCTCTCTCTATGCGGAGGCGGCCAATCAGGTCCAAGAGAGAGACAGACTTTGCTCACAATGAATGGAGGGAGGAAAAACACTCTGCCTCCACCCACCATAACCTCACTTGTTCTACTCAAACCAAGAGGTTGTGTTTACAGCACACACACGCACGCACGCACGCACGCGCACTCACACACACACACACACACACACACACACACACACACACACACACACACACACACACACACACACACACACACACACACACACACACACAACAATGTGTGGTTCTTTGTTTTCTGCATAGAGATGAATTAATAATGAATGCATTAATCAGAGGCCCTGGATGATTGCATATTTCAAAACATGAATTTCAATAGTCAAGCCTCTTTTTATTTAACATTTATTTAACATTTTCCTTTTTCTCTAATGTAATGATGGCTAAAAATATGCAGTCGTGTAAAAATACAAAAACGTGTAGTTGTGTCAACATGATACCGAACCATATGTGATTAAAATCCATGGGCATTGTGCTACCATACCAACTCCCATTTTTCTGGTCTTAGATACTGAAGCTGGCTGCAAGGACTTGCCCTGATTTCTAATGAAATGCTTGGCTCATGTCAGGCTACTTCCACACAAATGCAAACTACATCTACATAAGTGTTTTATCTCACTTTCAGCGATGATGTCTACGCATGCTAACATGGAAAGGCACATTACATGACCATTCACATACACCAGTATGTGGATGCCAGTGAGCACATTGGTTCGATGTAGAATGACTACAGGGGTAGAACAGCAATAGTGCAAAGAAAGACAATTGCGCAAAACAACCTCCAACAGTTTAGCTGAACTGCACAACAGCTGCTGGCAGAACAAAACAGGTAAGCAATGCCTATAATTCATTATTCATTCTGAATTAACCACTGGTAGTTGCAGCTAATGTGTTAGCTTTCTTCTGGAAAATGGTCATGAAAGGAGTGAGACGATTCAGGGAATGAATGAAGTGAAAGTTTAGACTACTCACAAAGCAAAAGTGGCTGTCTACTACCTGATCAATTCCACAATCTCATTTTCTGTCTGTTCACATCAAAAAGCAACAATCAGAGTTTTCAAACCGAAACTATGTCAAGCTCTGTCACACCAAAGTGGGAAAGCCAATTCTGAATGGAGTTGGCTTTGTGCACAGGGGCAGTGTCACACTGAAGTGCCAAACTCAAAGTTGGTAGAACACACGTGTCTGCATAATTCAGGCCATGTGATTTGAATTAAATGAATTGCAATATGCAAAGCACTGTTCTTTAAATCATTATTGTTGAGAAGTGATTCTGAGTGGGTAGACAAAACAATCTCTCTGAAAGTGTGATGGACATTTACCTGTATTTTTGACCACTATATTGAAAATATCAATTTGATCAATAAATTACATTTGATAAATTTAACTATTAGTTGTTAGTCGAAGAAATACATTTTTTTAAGAAATGTATTATTTTGATAGTTTTAAAGTTGATTAGTCCTCCTGATAGAGGACGACAAAGAAAAGAAAATTTTCAAAAACAGCTTACCTAAAACAGGATGTTATTTCTCACCGCTGAGCCTCCTCCACAATAAACAGAGACATACACTATATTGTCAAAAGTATTCGCTCACCCATCCAAATAATCAGAATCAGGTGTTCCAATCACTTCCATGGCCACAGGTGTATAAAATCAAGTACCTAGGCATGCAGACTGCTTTTACAGACATTTGTGAAGAATGGGTCGCTCTCAGGAGCTCAGTGAATTCCAGCGTGGCACTGTGATAGGATGCCACCTGTGCAACAAATCCAGTCGTGACATTTCCTCACTCCTAAATATTCCACAGTCAACTGTCAGCTGTATTATAAGAAAGTGGAAGTGTGTGGGAACGACAGCAACTCAGCCATGAAGTGGTAGGCCATGTAAACTGATGGAGCGGGGTCAGCGGATGCTGAGGCACATAGTTCGAAGAGGTCGCCAACTTTCTGCAGAGTCAATCGCTACAGACCTTCAAACTTCATGTGGCTTTTAGATTAGCTCAAGAACAGTGCTTCAGCAGAGAGCTTCATGGAATGGCTTTCCATGGCCGAGCAGCTGCATCCAAGCCATACATCACCAAGTGCAATGCAAAGTGTCAGATGCAGTGGTGTAAAGCACGCCGCCACTGGACTCTAGAGCAGTGGAGATGTGTTCTCTGGAGTGACGAATCGCGCTTCTCCATCTGGCAATCTGATGGACGAGTCTGGGCTTGGCGGTTAACAGGAGAACAATACTTGTCGGACTGCATTGTGCCAAGTGTAAAGTTTGGTGGAGGGGGGATTATTGTGTGGGGTTGTTTTTCAGGAGCTGGGCTTGGCCCCTTAGTTCCAGTGAAAGGAACTCTGAATGCTTCAGCATACCAAGACATTTTGGACAATTCCATGCTTCCAACTTTGTGGGAACAGTTTGGAGCTGGCCCCTTCCTCTTCCAACATGACTGTGCACAAGTGCACAAAGCAAGGTCCATAAAGACATGGATGACAGAGTCTGGTGTGAATGAACTTGACTGGCCTGCACAGAGTCCTGACCTCAACCCGATAGAACACCTTTGAATTAGAGTGGAGACTGAGAGCCAGGCCTTCTCGTCCAACATCAGTGTGTGACCTCACAAATGCGCTTCTGGAAGAATGGTCAAAAATTCCCATAAACACACTCCTAAACCTTGTGGACAGCCTTCCCAGAAGAGTTGAAGCTGTTATAGCTGCAAAGGGTGGACTGACATCATATTGAACCCTATGGATTAGGAATGGGATGTCACTTACGTTCATATGCGAGTCAAGGCAGGTGAGCGAATACTTTTGGCAATATAGTGTAGGAGGCAGAAAAGAAAAAAAGGAGAGAACAAGGACAGCAAAACAGATAAAGAGATGAATGGGGGCAGAGATTTAGCTATAGAGAAGAAAAAAAAGGCAGAGTGTCTGGTGTCCTCCTACGCTCCACAGAGTGATGTACTGATGACTCACAAAGACGAGGGCTGTTGATGAAGAAGGGTGGATGGGTTGAATAACTTAGAAAAATAGCACTAGATCTTTAACAGATGGGGCACAGAAGATCTCTATCAGTCTGCTAGTGCATGACTGCATATACTGTGACTGTACAGCATAAACAGAACATATTATGTGTCTTTGAACAGATCAACCCTCTCAGAAACTCCAGGGTTTCTCTTTGTGGGGCAAAAGGCTGTATAATGGTAGAACAACATGACAACCCGTCTCGCTCTACTCAGGCACCCAGCTTCTACGTTAATGAGAGCAAAGGCAAAAGGAGGCACAGAAATTAATGGTCACACAGCTGCAATAACACTGATTGACAGCATCTTGCGGACAGACTTTACAAAAATGCCCAACTTCTGAAAACTATGTTCATTTATACACTCAGTACTTGGTTGGGGCTCCTTTGCAATGATTTACAATCAGTCTGTGGCACTGCTGTGGTGTCATTTCGGCTCATGCTGCTTTGATAGTGGCCTTTGGCTTGTCTGTATTATTTTGTTGGGTGTTCTTTCATCTTCCTCTGGGCAATACCCTACATGGGGTTCCATGCGGTTCAGATATGGTGAGTTGGCTGACCAATCAGGCACAGTAATATCAGTCAGCAAACCATTTGGTTGTAGTTTTGGCTCAGTGGGCAGGTGTGAAGTTGTGCTGAAAAATGGGAAATTGGCATCACCATTATAAACTTGCTTTTAAAAAGTGCTGTATAAATAAAATGTATTATAAGGTATCATACTAAAGTTTTCTATTAATTACACAAGTAATCACACTAAATATGTGATATATATTCCTTACTATCAGGATGTCCCAATAGCTTTCTGAAACACCTATATTGGATCCAAAATGCTGCAGTGAGAGTACTGACGGGAATTAGCAAGAGAGATCATATTCCTCCTTCTCTTCATTGGCTTCCTGTCAAATCTAGAATAGAATTCAAAATCCTTCTCCTGACATATAAAGCTCTTAACAACCAATTTCCATCAGATCTTAAAGACCTGACAGTACCGTATTATCCTAGCAGAACTCTTCGCTCTAAGACTGCAGGCTTACTTGTTGTTTCCAGAATTTCTAAAAGTAGAATGGGAGGCACAGCCTTCAGTTATCAGGCGCCTCTCCTGTGGAACCAGCTCCCAGTTTGAGTCTGGGAGGCGGACACCCTCTCTATTTTAAGACCAGGCTTAAAACCTTCCTTTTTGACAAATCTTAAAGTTAAGGTTGACCCTGAGGGGGTCAACTGGAGTCTGCATGTATACAACTGACTTTTGATGTCCTTTAGTGCTGCCCCTAGTTATGTGGCTATAGTCCTAAGCTGCTTGGGGACCTCTCTCAATGTACCGAGCCCTTCTCTAATTACCTATGAATTTACGATATATACCATTATTACATTGCATTTTCTGATCTGTGGTTGCTGTCCCACAGACTGGCTTAGTCTCCATCATGTCCAATGTGTAATGCTGCTGCTGACCTTCCTTCAGCTCACTGCTTCCAGCTGCCCATTTCCACCAATCTACTCTGCATTTCCCTTACTATACATGATATGCTCATCTACACACTGTTTGAATTTTATGTTTTATATGTTCCTTGTCCCCCAATGTCCAAATATTTATAGACCTGACTAGACTAAACTTATATATATATATATATATATATATATATATATATATATATATATATATATATGTCTGTATATATATATGTGTATATATATATGCATACATACACACACACACACACACACACACACACACACACACACACACACACACATTTTTATTGTGAATTGTGATCGGTTCCTATAGTAACGTCCGACGGGGGGACACGGGCGAATTCATGAGACAAATACCGATGGGGGGGGACACAAGCGAATATTCCGATCTCAAAATTAATATCCAGATACCACCATGGGGACCGAATATTCAGATATTCGGGTCCAGCCCTAATATATATATACACACACACACACACACACACACACACACACACACACACACACACACAGGGGGTCCTCGACTTACCTCTGATTTACATTCCTGGCGGTCATTACACTACAATAACTTTATTAATCCTCGAAGGGAAATTCAGTTGTCTGGGGTCTCATCTGTTTACTTTAGAATTAAATAGTCTAATTGCTGATGGTAAGAAAGATTTTCTGAATCTTTCTGTCCTGCAGCACAGGGATAGGAGCCGTCCACCACCGATGTTTCGCTGGTCATTGAGGCAGATAAGAAGTGGATGATCCATGTTTGTCAGAATGGCCTCTATCTTGATCAGTGCCCGTCTCTCCACCTCCTCCTCCAATGAGTTCAATCTCATTCCAACCACAGAGCCAGCTTTTTTAATCAGTTTGTTCAGATGCCTTGCCTCCTTGTTTTTTATACTGCCTCCCCAGCAGACTACAGCATAAAACAGGACACTTGCTACCACAGACTGATAAAACATCTGTAGCATCTTACTGCAGATGTCTAACGATCGGAGTCTTCTGAGGCAAAAAAGTCGGCTCTGGCCCTTTTTGTAGATGAAGTCTACGTTTTGTAAGTCGATTTTCACCATAAGTTGGAACTTCACCGAAAATGTAAACAAAGCAACAAAGCCGTTACGTGCATTAGGTTATGGCAAAAATGGAAACAAAGTCTTTATGCCTTAAGTCTGACTGGCTGAGAGTCAGCAGTAGTATGTATGTGTGTGTACGTGGTGCTCCGCGCCATGCTGGTGTGTCTGTGTGTGTGTGTGGGTTGCTCCATGCCATTGACGGTATGTGTTTGTGTCAAGCGAGAGAGAGCTGGGAACGGCGCCTAATTCTGGAGCTAAGTTATAGGGCTTTTGTAGCTATTTTGGCGTTGGCTACGGCCCACAGTAGCCTGTGTGGAGGTTCAATAAACGACCAAAGAACGAGATGAAGTCTCACTCATTCATCACAGAGGGTTGCTACAACATGTTGCACTGTTTTAACAACTTGACCGATGATTGTCGGTATTTTGCCGTGTTCCAAGTGCTTAATTATATGGAATTTCACTTCCATGGAGATGGCTTTTCTTTTCTTCAAAGCACTACCATCAGAAGAGTCTGACTTGTGTGTGCTAAAATAATAAAAATGTCTACTCTTAAATAATATATACGCGACAATGTATTCTTTCGCTCCGCTCGCCAAGTAGTTCCATGTAACCAGTTCTGACATAACACTATGACGAAACGCCTTACATTAAGGCAAGGACCGGCCCATAACCAGTTCCAACATAACGATGAAACGCCATAGTTCGATGACATCGTAAACCGAGGACCCCCTGTATACATAATCCCCTTCTCACCCCCATCAGGGGTGGTGTTTTTCCCCTCAAGCTCAGATCCTCTACCAGAGGCCTGGGAGTTTATGGGTCCTGTGCAGTATCTACGCTTTTCCTAGGACTGCACTCTTCTGGATAGATACTTCAGATGTTGTTCCTGGGATCTGCTGGAGCCACTCCTCCAGTTTGTGGGTCACTGCTCCCAGTGCTCTGATCACCACTGACACTACTGTTGCCTTTCCTCCCCACATCTTTTCAAGTTCCTCTTTCAGCTCTGGCACAACTCCAGTTTCTGATGTTCTTTCTTTCCAATGTTACTGCTGGTATGGCCACATTAATCAGCATTGTCTTCTTGTGGCTTTTGTCCACCAACACAATGTCTGGTGGTTAGCCACCACCATCTTGTCAGTTTGGATCTGGAAGACCTAAAGGATCTTAGCTTGGTTGTTCTCCACCACCATGGGGGGTGTTGATGACCTGTACCTTGTTCCACCCATTCAGCTGTCTGTTCAGGACCTGTCTTACTCATTGCAGGTATTTGGCTGTGGCAGATTTTCTTGCTGCTTGTTCATGATTCTCATTTGCCAGCAGTATCCCAAGGTATTTGTATCTGTCCTGAACATCTGCAATATTGCCTTCTGGTAGTTCAACCTCTATGATTCTGATCATCTTTCCCCTCTTTGACACCATTTCATCACATTTGTCTAGTCCAAATGAGATCTTGATGTCATTGCCATAGATCCTTGTGGTGTGGATCAGGGAGTCATGTCTCACTCGCTCTTAGCATACAGCTTGATGTTATCCATGAAGAGGAGGTGGCTGATGGTCACTTCGCTTTGGAACCAGTACCTGTAGCCGCTCCTTTTGGTGATCTGGTTGAAGGGGTTTATGCGTATGCAGAAAATCAGTGGTGATGGTGGGTCAGCTGGGTATATTCTACATTTGATGGTAACTTGTGCAATTGGCTTCGAGTTGGCCTCCAGTGCCATTTTCCTACAGCCTCATTGAGTTTTTCATGAAGGCTCTTGGTGTCCTGTTGATATTGTACAACTCCAAGCATTCCGGGATCCCTGTGTATGGCATTAAGTCATAGGCTTTCTTGTTATCAATCCAGGCCATGCACAGTTTGGTCTGTTTGGTCAGGCAGTCTCGGGTGTCTGCTCTCTCTAGCAGGAGCTGGTGCTTGGTTCCTCTGGATTTGCAACCGATTCCCTTCTGGGTGTTGTGCACGTATTAGGCCATGTGCCTACTCATCTTAGCTGCTATGATGCATGACCGGGACCTCCATGTTACATGGAGACAGGTTATTAGCCGGTAGTTCGACAGGATCGCACATTTCTGGGGGTCCTTCATGATCAGCACTGTTCACCCTTGGGTTAGCCATTCTGGATGGTTCCCATTTGTCAGCAGTTGATTTATTCGTACAGCCTGGCACTTGTGGAATGCAGTTAAATTTTAGAGCCAGTAGGTGTGAACCACTTCCGGGCCCGATGCTGTCCAGCTTTTCTAATCTGACACTTTTTCTCGGATGTCTGCCATTGTGATGGTCGCTGGTCTCCCATGCCAAAGTCAGGGGTGTTCCCACTGAGCTATCCAATTATCTATATATATCTATATATCTATATCTATCTATCTATCTATCTATATATATATATATATATATATATATATATATATATATATATATATATATATATTTAGAAAGAAAGACAGAGAGAGAGAGAGAGACATATAGATATACATATAGATGTTGACATCAGTATATGTGTGTCTGTGTGTGTCTGAGTGAGAGTTCAAACTCAGTTCAACTGCCAACTGGGGCAACTCTGGTCAGTGAACGTTTTTGTTTTGAGTTCATTGGTCATTCAATTGCACCATGCTGGAGATTTTTCAGTGGAAAGAACAAACAATGCAGCCTGTTTGAAAGTGAGACGGAGTTCCTACAGACACAAATTGTTCTGTCCTCTTTCCATCCTCAGTGTAAACAGTGAGCTTTGTTTTCAACTTCATAAAGAATCACAGAAGAATTGAGTGGAGTTCATCCTTCATCGTATTAAATTACTGAAAACTGCATATTAGTATGGTTGAAAAACAAAAGCAGGGACACAAAGAATATTATATACAATCTGATTATTTTGAACAGATTTACTTTACACTTGGCAGGAATGTCTGTTGGAATGAAAGTTAAGGCCATTAAAGGGAACTTGCATATACGCCCAGTAATGGAAAACATGTTTAACTGCTTTTATGATGGGAGCTGAGTCAGGTTATAAACCCTGAAAACGAAACATAAAACCAACACACATGGTTGTCAACTGAGCTTTAGAATTAGTTGAAGATGCTCTATTGCTAATATTTCAATCTACTATGTTACTTTCTGTACTAGCAAATTATAGCTGGCTGGCTACCTCATTATCAGAGCAAACAAATGTAATTTGACCGTGAATGACATGACTATTATCAAGGACGTGGTTATGATACAGCTATATTGAAAAGGGAGAATGATGGGGTCATTATGTATTTCACAAAATAGTTGACAGCTTACTATGAAGACACTGCTTGACTCTGAATCACAAAGCTGTGATCTGTACTCTGCTTGCTGAACAGGTTTCTGAGAGTATCACTAACAGAATTGGAACCTGCTCTGCTCTGTATGTAAGGACACCATTGATAAATGACCCCAAGCCTCTTTTTCTGCAGAACATTCTTTAACCCTTTAATGTGCAATATGGGTCAGAAGTGACCCAAATCCAATGGAAAATGGGCATCTCCTGACTCACACTGCACATCAAAGAGTTAAAATAAGTTTTCAGATCACACAAAATATGCATAGATACTGATTCATCTGTGATAGGCCTTAATCAGCTGATAAAATCAGCAGGCCAATAAATGGGTCTGGCACCAGTTCATTAGATAAAAATAAAGGCAGGAAGAAGCAAAGGGAGGGGGAGTGCATGCAAGATGGAAAGGTAATTCAATTTCCTCCCCGTCATCAGTGATGGGAGATATGGTGAAAACTGAATTACTTCATCCTCAACAGAGCAGGGCATTGTTTAAATGCATTTGATAATGTAAGTGAGTTGCAGGAAGCAACCAGCATAATGCTATACTGAAGCCAAGGTTTCTTTCAGCATAACAAGTGTTACAGTCGTTAGTGCTGTGTGTGTGTGCGTGTGTCGGTGTGTGTGTGTGTGTGTGTGTGTGTGTGTGTGTGTGTGTGTGTGTGTGTGTGTGTGTGTGTGTGTGTGTGTGTGTAGGTAGGTTATGTGGGTGTGTTTGTCATTCTCTCTCTCTCTCTCTCTCTCCAGGTTAGGTAATTTTCTCGACTTGCATTTTTTAAGGGTAGCTGAAGAAACAAATGAGAGCTCATCAGCTATGGACAACAGCTTAAAAGAGAGTTTTATGTTGTTGAAGTCAAATCGATCCATTTCTCTCAGTGGCTTAAGAAACACACAGCATGGACGTAGAACCTAATGCTTAATAAAAATCCCTCTAGACTGCTGCTGTGAGTTGAACAAACCCTGTACCCTCTTGGTCCTACTCCTTTATCCATTTCAATGTCCTGATTAATCTCTTTTTTTTCTCTAGCTCAAGCTCCACAAAATCATGGGGAAAGTGTTGAGAAGCTAGGCAGTTCGTAAGCAAGATCAAAGTGGGGGAAGAAGTTTAGCTCGTGGTTGAAGGCTTACCCATGTAATTGTATTCAGAGAGCCTTTCTTCAAATTAAAATGTTGTTTGTCACTTTCCTGCTGCAACCAAAGCATTTTCTCATGATTGTCCTTTATTGGCAAAATTCTTCATGAGAATCCAGTATCTTTAAAACAGGGATGAGAATGACAAATGGAAAAAAACTCGGAAAATGTCTGCCGAACTGTTATGATGTACTCTACAGTGCCGAACGCTTGTATCACCGTAACATACAGCCTCCTCACTTTACCTCACAACAACTCATCTAATGCTGAGCACAGCTGATCTGTGGGGACTCACACCAAAAGATAGGAAATTTCATGCACAACCATCTCTAGGGTTTACAGAGAATGGTCCGAAAAAGAAAAAATATCCAGTGAGCAGCAGTTCTGTGGACTAAAATGCCTTGTGGATATGGGAGGTCAGGGGAGAATGGGCAGACTGGTTGGAGATGATAGAAAGGCAACAGTAACTCAAAAAAATAGTGGTTACAACCAAGGAATGCAGAATACCATCTATGAATGCACAACACCTCCAACCTTGAAGAAGATCTGTAAACTATCTGCACCTTTTTATATCATTGTGCTTAGATAGCACATCCTCATTTGCACATTATGTTCATCTGCACATTTCTGTATCAGTGTTGTATATTCTTGTATATATTGTTAATTTTTTCTTTATTTTCTTTTATTCTATTTTATTTGATAATATTTTATGCTACTTTCACTTTATACCTGACCCTAATGTTCTGTGTTGTCTTGTTTACTCGCTTGCTGTTGAATACCCAGCTACTGTAACAACAGAATTTCCCTCTGGGGATTAATAAAGTCTAAGTCTCAGTCTCAGTCTAAGATGGGACACCGCAGCAGAAGACAACACCAGGTGCCACTCCTGTCAGCTAAGAACAGGAAACTAAGGCTACAATCCACACAGGCTCACCAAAATTGGACAATGGAAGATTGGAAAAATGCTACCTCATCGATAAGACCAGGCAATACTATTCGATTTCAGCTGCAACATTCAGATGGTAGGGTCAGAATTTGGTGTAAACAATATGAAAGCACGGATCCATTCTGCCTTGTATCAATGGTTCAGGCTGGTGGTGGTAGTGTAATGGTGTTGGGGATATTTTCTTAACACACTTTGGGCTGCATAGTATCAAATGAGCATTGTTGAAACACCACAGCCTACCTGAGTATTGTTGCTAAGCATGTCCATCCCTTTGTGACTAACGGGATGGATATGCTTAGCATGGGATGTAGGATGTAGGATGTATATTTGGATCTCAAAATTAATATCCGGATACCACCGTCGGGACCGAATATTCAAATATTTGGGTCCAGCACTATCTAGAACAGGCACTGTTATGCAAAAAATATACCTGAAGCTGGACAAGTTAGCAGTTTTGATGATGATACACACATGGACAAAATTGTTGGTACCCTTCGGTTAGTGAAAGACAGACATTGCTTTTGAACCGTGCTTCAACAGAATTATTTTAAATAAACTCATGAAACAGGCCTGGACAAAAATGATGGTACCCTTAACTTAGTGTTTTGTTACACAACCTTTTGAGGCAATCACTGCAATCAAATGATTTCTGTAACTGTCAATGAGACTTCTGCACCTCTCAGCAGGTATTTTGGCCCACTCCTCATGAGCAGACTGCTCCAGTTGTCTCAGGTTTGAAGGGTTCCTTCTCCAGATGGCATGTTTCAGCTCCTTCCACAGATGTTCAACAGGATTTAGATCAGGGTTCATAGAAGACCACTTCAGAATAGTCCAGTGTTTTCCTCTTAGCCATTTTTGGCTGTTTTTAGCTGTGTTTTGGGTCATTGTCCTGTTGCAAGACCCATGATCTGCAACTGAGACCAAGCTTTCTGACAATGGCCAGCACATTTCTCTCTAGAATACCTTGATAGTCATGAGATATCATTGTACCCTGCACAGATTCAAGACACCCTGTGCCAGATGCAGCAAAGCAGACCCAGAACATAACAGAGCCTCCTCCATGTTTCACAGTAAGGACAGTGTTCTTTTCTTGATATGCTTAATTTTTGCGTCTGTGAAGATAGAGCTGATGTGCCTTGCCAAAAAGTTCCAGTTTTGTCTCATCTGTCCATAGGACATTCTCCCAGAAGCTTTGTGGCTTGTCAACATGCAGTTTGGCAAATTCCAGTCTGGCTTTTTTTTTATCATTTGTTTTCAACAATGGTGTCCTCTTTGGTCGTCTCCTATGAAGTCCACTTTGGTTCAAACAACGACGGATGGTGCGATCTGACACTGATGTACCTTGACCTTGGAGTTCACCTTTAATGTCTTTAGAGGTTGTTCTGGGCTCTTTTGTTACCATTCGTATTATCCGTCTCTTCCATTTGTCATCAATTTTCCTCCTATGGCCACGTCCAAGGAGGTTGGCTACAGTCCCATGGATCTTAAATTTCTGAATAATATGTGCAACTGTAGTCACAGGAACATCAAGCTGCTTGGAGATGGTCTTATAACCTTTACATGCTTGTCTATAATTTTCTTTCTAATCTCCTGAGACAACTCTCTCCTTGGCTTCCTCTGGTCCATGTTTAGTGTGGTACACACCATGCGACCAAACAGCACAGTGATTACTTGTAACACTATAAATAGGCTGACTGACTGATTACAGGTTTGTAGACACCTGTGATGCTAATTAGAGGACATACCTTGATTGAACATGTCCCTGTGGTCACATTATTTTCAGTGTTTTCACGTGTGTATATTTAAAATGGTACCTTTTTCAGAGGAAAGACAGCACAATACTGTTTTGCCTCTAACTGCTCTTCTCTTTCAAATATGCCTCAGCTTGAGAGTTAGAACTCTAAGAGATGGATTATTTACCTTGAGTCCTCCAGGTATCATTACATACAGTATCAGAACACTTTTAGATGTCCGTTGTGAGAATGACTTGAAGCAGAAATCATTAGCTTACAGTGGGAAATGAAAACAAGCTGGGAGAGTGTTATTTATGAAATCTCCTACAGGATGATTTCTTTGGTGCAGGTGCTTGGAATTGAAAGGAACAAAGCACACTATATTCAGGCATGGCAACAGCAAATTTTGATTTCAGCTGAAAATGTTCGGGATACAATCTTCAGGGGGGGTCCAGGGGGGCGCAGCCCCCCTTGAGCCGAGAGGTTTTCAGTAAAATAGAGGTGATTTAGAATGAAAAACATGCATAGAATTACAGAAGACTAGATTGTAAAGAATAAGTTAATGAAAAGTTAACTTACTTTTTCTTCAATGTCTCACTGCATTTAGTCCTACAATTTTTACAGTTCTATAGGTCTTTTAACACTATTTACACTGGAGTTCTACACTGGTCACAAAGTCACTTCTAATGTCACAGTTTCCTCTATGGCAGGGGTATTCAACTAAAATTCAAAGTGGTCCAGTCAGAGAAAATGTATTAAAGCAAAGGTCCGAAACATCATAAAGTCTGCCTTCAATTAGTGCGATATATGAAGATGTAACCTAGAAGTTTTATTAGCCTGTGCATGCAATCAATAGCTGACCATCAAATCAAATAAATTCAGTACGGTTCAAAAACATTTTGAGATTTACTAACAACTGACTTTTGATATAACTGTACATCTTAAAATTAAGTGCAGAACTTGAAAAAATAATGACTGAACAACCCAAACCAGCTTATATACATCTTTAACGATACCTAAATCTCAAAAAATGTAAACAATTGAACACTTTAACATTTTTTTCCTGTCTTGTTACTCCCCTTATATCCCATGCTGCTTAATGGGAGAACTGAGCAGCAGTTTGCCCTGCCACTACTTTTTGAATTGTGTATTGTGGTCTGAATGGTGTCAGGGTCGTTCTCAAACACATTTGGAGCTCATTGGTCAGTCTGGAACGGTATTCAGTTTTGTCATGTTTGTTATGTTCATAGTTGAGAAAGGTTCCTCCAGCTGTATGTTGAGCCAAACATGGTCAGCATGTGCAGGACTATTTCCCTCTCGGTGTCGCTTTATTCATTTCCTTTTTTGTCTGTCTCTCACCTCTCAACTGTTTTCTGAATGCAGAGCTGTGATGTTTAGCAGCTGAATGCAGAGACTTCATTGGCTGAGTAGCGTCACGTGGGATGGCTGAACTCGTACTTAATTGGTCTGTGTCTCCTGAGCTGATAACTAATGCCGTAAACACTGGGAAAGCTGTGCCGGCAAAAGAGAAGCGACCGGCCAAATTTAAAATCCCGTTACAATTTACTCATTACAGGTCCGGTCCGTATAAGACGGCGTCTGGGTCCGGATCCGGACCGCGGTCCGCCAGTTAGTGACCCCTGCTCTATGGAGTCAGCTGTGTCAGTTTTCTTTACATTTCCAGAACACTCTTTAAACACTATGAGTGATTCATTTTGCCCTGAGTCATGAGTCAAATACCCAGTGTTTTGTTAAATGACTCTAATGACTTTTCTCTCAAGCCAATTCCATCGGAACTTGTTTTTGACACTTTTATCTATTTCTAGCACCGATGACTCTTGATCTTTCGATAAAAACCTCATGATTCCACCGAAAACAATCCCAATAGCTCAAAATTCCAACACGAACATGCTGCCATGAATTGTAACAAAAGAATGCATCGAGCAATTTGATTGGTCCAATCGTTGGCAGCTAACCAATTTCGACCAATCGCAAGGCCTTTTACAATGCAGCAGGAGCTAGACTGGTTCTCTTCATCTGTTACGCTGCGGGAGAAACGCAAAGCGCTTCTCAAAAACCGGGAGCAAGAGTAACAAAAACATACCTCACCCCCCCTAAAATTTTCTCAACGGATTTGGACGATTCACAGAAATGATCAATTTGAAAATTAAAACGGCGGATTTCCGCGGAACGGCGGAAAATTGCCATGCCTGTATATTGCATTCAGAAAGTATTCAGATTTTTTTACTTTTTCACATTGTAGTATGCTGTGGCCTCATTTTAAAATTGGCCTCAAACATCAATCTACATTTAATGCCCGATAAAGACAAGGCAAAAAGAGTTTTAGAAATCTGTGCCAATTTCAGTGATAAGATAAAATATTACACTGACCCTCTCAACATTCCTTGTAGGTTTGAAAGACATCTTATCTTTTGATATAAATGTAGCAGAACGTGTAGAAATGGTAGAAACTACACTTTATGATTAAAATTGCACTCGTTATTTTAGGGGCACTATCCTCAGCTTGCCTGAGGAAATTATCGATTTAAGCTAAGTCTCAAAGAGACTTTGATTAAAATAAAATTGATCAGTCTCATTATGAAAGTCGTAAACTCTGATTTCATTGACCTCCAGTTCCCAAAACAAGGAAATACATGGTAGAACCGATGATAATTATATACAAACACTTATTAACTAATACTACAAACAAACAATAAACAACAATGACATGACAACAACAGACAGTGAATAAATGAATGAATAAATGCAGATAAACTAATGAACTGTGATCGTCACTGGAAACAGTTGGTAGTAAAGGTGATGAATTTAGAATTTGGAATTGGAACACAAATTATAATTTGTAAATTCACCCGTTTAGCAGAAGGAAAGTAATACTTTTATAGCCTTTGTGGTAGTGTGAGAGAGGCCATTGCAGGACGTGGAGCTGTGATGATCTGATGGATGAGTTGATTCAGGAACGCACAAGGAACCTTGGCAGGTGTGGATTGCAAAAGTGTGCCAAAGTAAAAACATTAAAGAGCCAAAGCTCATAGTTATCAAGAAAATATTTGCGCTGTTGTAGTTCTTAAGTAATTCTTAGGTCCGGTTGCATTCTTCTAAAAGTTGCATTTTTCTGAGATCCCCATGTTCTACAAGCCCATTCTTACAAGCTCAGTTACAAGCCCAAGTTGATTTTTCTAAAAGCCCAGGTTACATTCAAAAAGCCAAAACAAAAGCTAAAACTAAATCAAAAACTCAAGAAAGCCCAAAAGAAAAGCTAAAACAAAGCTGAATTTAAAACTTAACAAAAACTGAATTCAAAAACGTAACTTAAAAACTTAACTTAAAAACTAAGTTGCATTCCAGTTACTTTCCTCTATATAGAAAGCTTTGGACCCAAATGCAAATCAGCATCTAAACCAATCATGGATGTGTTCCTCCCAATGGGTGGTGTTGAGCTTCACTGTCCAGGAGGGGTCAGAGGCCAAATACCTTTAAAACTTACTCTTAGTCCATTTCTTAAATGTAGAATTCCAATTGTTCAATATTTATGGTGATCACAGATCTGAAATAACACCTAATAAATGATTAAAATGACACCAAACACAATATGCTTATCTCATATAGTTCCTGAGATAATAATAAAAGCTGTAAACATAAGAATGAACTTATAAATTCTAGACTTTAGGCTACATGATTTAAATTTATAACATGGTTAAACACAAAAGCATATACATTCACTAATAACAAGAAAAAGAAGATTGGCAGAATATATTCTCAGAGTAAAAAGTGTGTCTGCAAGTATTCTGTGTCTTTTAGGCTGTGGTCTGTGACAGAAAGAGAGAGGAGGGGGTGTTTGTGTCTCATGTGTGTGCATCTTCCACAAACTTCAGATTTGATGTGTTCTTCATACATACTGGTCCTGATCAACCTGGTATCAGAAACTGAATCCAGATCATCATTCTGATGACGGAGCATTTCCTTAATGTTCTGATTTAAATTGTTCTATTCATTCCTGTGTAGAAAGTTCTGTGTGTTAGGTATTGAGAGATTAGAAGGTCAGAATGCCAGTCTTGGAGAGGTGTGGTTTTCCTCACAGTTGACACTTTATGACCTTTATCAGATTCTAACGGAGGTAGGAGGCATCCTGTTGTCTCGAAAAGTGCCATGAGTGGTCCTTTAGTAGTAAACATCCAATCAGCAGATGTTCCATTTGGAGGTGAATTTGGGGTTAGCTGTCTCCTGAAATGGGGTCTTACCATTGTGTGTTGCTCTGGAATGTTCTACTCCTTAGTATGCTACATAAATCATGAAAATTTTAACATTTATCATGGCCAGAACTGAAAACCTTGAACACATCACCTGTGACGTTATCCTTATCTGGGAAACTTAACCAAATCTAAGTGGAAAATTGATCGATCAATCAATCACAATTTATTTCTATAGTCCTTTATAACAGCCCAAAGGATGACCAAAGTGTTTCACGGTGAAAACAAGAGAATAACTTTAAAACAATGCAATAATAGAGACAGCAGCAAAATATACAATGAACGATTAAAAAAAAAAAAAACACTAAAATATACATCTAAAAGTTGGTACATAAAAATCTAAATGAAAGGTCACCATGCAGCTAGGTACTAAAAGAAAGGTTTTGAACTTTGATTTAAAAAGACCTAGGTCAGTGATGGTGCTTATAGGGCTGGGAGTTTGTTCCACAGCCTGGGTGCAGCTACAGAGAACACTCAGTCACCCCAGTATTTTTATTTTGACCGGGGTACTTGGATAACCTCAGAGCTCTTTTTTGGTCCCATGAAGTTAACAGCTTGGACAAATACGGTGGAGCAAGACCATTAAGAGCTTTAAAAAAAAGCACTAAAAATTTAAAAACAATTCTAGACTGGTCAGGAAGCCAGGGGAGAGCATAAAGGACTGGGGTGATGTGCTCACATCTGGGGGTGTTTGTTAAAAGACGTGCTGCAGCATTTTACATGAGTTGCAGGCGACTGATGGACGACTGGGAGATGCCAGTATAAAGTGCATTGCGGTAGTCCTGTGTTGAGCTGATAAAAGGGTGAATAGCTATTTCAAGGTCCGTACGATTAAGAAAAGGCTTGACTTTGGCTAAAACACATAGCTGAAAGAAATTTGCTCTGACAGCAATGTCAATTTGTTTGTCAAATTTCAAGTCTCTGTCAAATACTACCCCAAGATTTTTGACCATCTGTCTGAAAGCCATGGTACCTGACACACTATATTGTCAAAAGTATTCGCTCACCCATCCAAATAATCAGAATCAGGTGTTCCAATCACTTCCATGGCCACAGGCGTATAAAATCAAGCACCTAGGCTGCAGACTGCTTTTACAAACATTTGTGAAAGAATGGGTCACTCTCAGGAGCTCAGTGAATTCCAGCGTGGAACTGTGATAGGATGCCACCTGTGCAACAAATCCAGTCGTGACATTTCCTCGCTCCTAAATATCCCACAGTCAACTGTCAGCTGTATTATAAGAAAGTAGAAGTGTGTGGGAACGACAGCAACTCAGCCATGAAGTGGTAGGCCATGTAAACTGATGGAGCGGGGTCAGCGGATGCTGAGGTGCATAGTGCGAAGAGGTCGCCAACTTTCTGCAGAGTCAATCACTACAGACCTTCAAACTTCAAGTGGCCTTCAGATTAGCTCAAGAACAGTGCGCAGAGAGCTTCATGGAATGGCTTTCCATGGCCGAGCAGCTGCATCCAAGCCATACATCACCAAGTGCAATGCAAAGCGTGGGATGCAGTGGTGTAAAGCACGCCGCCACTGGTCTCTAGACCAGTGGAGACGCGTTCTCTGGAGTGATGAATCGCACTTCTCCATCTGGCAATCTGATGGACGAGTCTGGGTTTGGCAGTTGCCAGGAGAACGATACTTGTCGGACTGCATTGTGCCAAGTGTAAAGTTTGGTGGAGGGGGGATTATTGTGTGGGGTTGTTTTTCAGGAGCCTGGCTTGGCCCCTTAGTTCCAGTGAAAGGAACTCTGAATGCTTCAGCATACCAAGACATTTTGGACAATTCCATGCTCCCAACTTTGTGGGAACAGTTTGGAGCTGGCCCCTTCCTCTTCCAACATGACTGTGCACCAGTGCACAAAGCAAGGTCCATAAAGACATGGATGACAGGGTTTGGTGTGGATGAACTTGACTGCCCTGCACAGAGTCCTGACCTCAACCTGATAGAACACCTTTGGGATCAATCAGAGCGGAGACTGAGAGCCAGGCCTTCTCGTCCAACATCAGCGTGTGACCTCACAAATGCGCTTCTGGAAGAATGATCAAAAATTCCCATAAACACTCTCCTAAACCTTGTGGACAGCCTTCCCAGAAGAGTTGAAGCTGTTATAGCTGCAAAGGGTGGACCGACGTCATATTGAACCCTATAGATTAGGAATGGGATGTCAATTACGTTCATATGCGAGTCAAGGCAGGTGAGCAAATACTTTTGGCAGTATAGTGTATATCGGTACCCCCAAACATAATGCATTCAGTTTTGTCCTCATTTAAAAGTAAAAACTTGGATAAAATCCACTGCTTAATGTCCCTAATACAGCTAGTTACACTACTCAGTGTCTAACTTTCTGTTGCACTGGTAGGTAAATCTGAATGTCATCTGCATAACAGTTCACATTACTGCAATTCCGATCAGTAAGGTAGGAAGTGAACCACCTAAGTGTGGTGCCATTGATGCCAACATATCCGTTCAGACGAGACAGGAGGACTGTATGGTGGACCATGTCGAAAGCCGCTGTGAGGTCCAGCAGCACTAGAATCAGGGTGCTTGGCATCAGCGGACAACGCAATTTCATTGTGGACCTTTAACAGAGCAGACTCAGTACTGTGACGAGATCTGAACCTGGATTGGAATTTATTGAAAATGCCATTGTCCTCTAGGAAAGACTGGACTAAAACCTTGGACAAAAAATACAAATGTGAAAAGGTCTAAAATTGGATAAAATTGAGGGATTAAACTCTGTTTTTTAAGGAAAGGTCAAACCACAGCATTGTTTTAAGGCAGCTGGTACAAGTCCAGAACTGAGACAAAAGTTAATTAAAAAAAAACAAAAAAAAAACACCAGACTAGAACCAGCAAGATTTAAAAACATCTATCAACAGTTTGGCGAGACCAGTGTCCAAGGGGCAGTTTGTAGGTTTCATATGTTGCACCACTTTAGTAAGAGTTGACAGAGAAACTAGTTCAAACTGCTCAAACACAGCAGAAAGTACCGGAGCAACGGGCAAGCCAACATCTAAATAACAGCTGGCAAGCTGCCCGATAATGGCAACTTTATCAGTGAAAAAGTAAAGGAAATTGTCACAAGTTTTGACTGAAGCATCAGCCACAACGGAGATGCATGGGTTAACAACAGAGTTGACTGTGTTGAACAGTATTCTGGGGTGATGACCATCACTGGAGTTGGGTTAGGGTTAAGGTTAGGGTTAACCCTACCCTAACCCTCCCCACTAATCAGGACATTAGGTGTTTTTTGTTTGTTTTGTTTTTTTATACCGGCTAAGGCTGCACTAACAACTAAGAGATTAAGTCACAAGACAGGCACAGACTGCCCTAAAATAGTGTCTGGAAACAACTTTTAATAATGCTTTAGGATATAGCCTTTAGTGGGAAATGAAAGTAACAGAGCAGTAAAAGATTAAAAAAAATTGAGAAGAACAGCCTATGTAACTGCAGGAGACAAACTGATCAATCTCAATAAATTGATCTCACAGTCAACAGTGGACAGAACTGTAGCTTCAGAGGATGCTTTGACATCATTACTCCTTTTTCTATTCCACATATTCAGTTATAATACTTATAATTAAAGAAACCTAGTTATGAATGACAGGCTTCCTGCTATCACATGCTGTTATTATATAACATTTATTGTATATCGGTTTAACATTGGATATTTGCCTTGCTTGGTTTTCCATTAATCATAAATCGATATGACCCTGAACAAAACATATTGGTTGATCCCTAAACATCTGTATGTATGTATGTTTCATTGAATGTATATGTACAGTATACAGTATAGCACTGTGATTTCACTTGGAGGGTAACATAAATAATGTAAGCTGTGTCACCAAAGCATGCTGGCTTTGTTGGTCATCCTCTATTACACTGTTGGTTATTTAAAAAAAGAAAGAAAATAAAGAAAGGCCCATACCTGTCTACACTGTGTCCCAAATGTTCATTCTCCCCGGAAAAACAAAGCTCAAAAACTGGATACGCAATATAATCAATTTATTCAATAACCAGTATTCCTTCCTTTCATTTGATCACGGCTTTCAGTCTTTCAGGCCTGAAATGTACAAGGTTCTTGAGTGTGGATGATTCTATCTTCCCCGACTCCCACAAAGCCCTGTAGTCGTGCTGTTTCATGGCGGTTAGTGGTGGACTGGTAAAGATGCGACTGTTCAGGATTCCCAAACACCGTCTTCCATAAATACCAATTCTGAATATCTGTTAAACATTTTCCGTTCAGTCACAGGCCCCGATTTTTTCCCCCTGGTCAAAACTGGAAGTAGTTCCTTTTTTAGAATGTTGTTGGTATAATATTGTGCATTAACAGTGGTAACCTGAGGCACAATGTGCAGCTCTGAAAGACCTGAAGAGGACATAACCCCTCAAAACCATACCATGGACACTGAATTTCATTTTCTCAGAAGATGGTACTTTTTTACGATCATCTGTATAGATATGGGTGTTTTGGCTATTGGGTGTCGGAAATAAGTAGAGCGGGCATTCATCAGAGAAAATCCAGTTCTCCTAGTCATTTGGATTCGGAGTTATGTACTTATTTGCAAAAGCCAGTCTCTTTGCCTTTTACAGTTTGGTGAGTCATAGGGTACGTTGCCTCTTGTGAGCTTTCAGCCCCAATGTTTCTATAAATAATGATACACAGTGCTCTTAGAAACACCTTCAAGATTTTTCAGCCTCTAACTGAGTCGCCGGTTTGACTGGTGTCTTTTACCCTTGGCCTTTCTCATCAGATCCTCGGCTCTTGCAGTTAGGCCAGATTGACGTCTTGAGCGAGGCAAGTCTTTAAGGATCCTCCTTTGTAGTACCTTTGCCACCACTTCTGCACCCAGTAGATACTTCTGCCAAGGGCTTGAGCTACCTGTTGACCAGCTTTTCATGCATTTTGAAGAGCAATAGTCTGTGCACGAATCTCAGACTCTGAAAGAGTAATTTTTCTACCCTTACTCTTGGCCATGGTAACAACACTTCCAAAATTTGGTTGTCACTCTAATGCATTTTGGTCTGTGACGGCCCCTGTGTATATATCCAATGGAGGATCTAATGATATCTGTTCTCTCCAAGGTGCCGGGATTGGCCATGTGAAATCATTTAGATGTGGAGCACCTGGGCCCACTGCTCCACTTCCACTATATATGCTGGCTTCCAGTGACCTGTCATCTCGCTGTGCTCTTTGCTCCCGTTGTCCGATCCACCCGCACAATTTATTTAGTTTTCTTTGTTAGTGCACCCTTCAACACCTCACACCACATCATTCTCACACACCCACGTACACACTACTGATATTACAGACAAGACACACTCCATATCTGTAGTTATTCTTTGTTTGTCATACTTTCATTTGTAATAAATTATTTGGTTATTTTGGAAAGCGGACTCATTCTGTCCTTTTGTCATGGCCATTGAGCCAGGTTATGACAGGTCAAGGAAGAAATTTTTATACTGGGACCTGACAGTTTGACCAGACAAATGACCAAACTGTACCTGATTGACCAGTTGTAACCCATTTTGGTGACAATCAAACATGTTGCCCAGTGGGGAGAATGACACGGTGTATACACACACATACACATTGTCCGAGTTGAGAATGCAAATCAGATTAAACACAAAGTCTGAAGTTAAAGGAACTGGCTGAAAGTTCAGACAGGGTTGTGTCAAGGCACATGTCTGGGAAAGGCAAGAAATACATTTTCTGCTGCATTGACAGTTGCCAAGAGCACACTGGCCCCCGTAATTCTGAAATGGAATATGTTTGCACAACCAGAACTCTTCCAAGAGGAGGGCCTCGCCAAACTGAGCAATAAGGAAAGAAGGGCCTTGATTAGAAAGGAGGTGACCAAGAACCTAATGATGAGCTCCAGACAAACTTCAAGAGGGACACACATCACTGCAGCACTCCACTGACTGAATTCTAAATTCTGAAATCTGATCACACCAAGGAGTACTCTGAATCTCAGAATGGTTCAAAGGCAACTGATAAGTTCAGTGACTTACCCAGGGACACTTTGGCACATGGGACGGATTTAAGTGCCAACCTTTTAATTCATGGATAATCCACTATACTACCTACCTTACTTACAGTTGCCTTGCCATCCAGTGCGTTCATCAAAATCGACACTTTTGTTCAAGTTTTGGCCTTTTCAGCACAAATGTTAAGACATATAGAAACTGCATGCTGCTAATTGTTCTTTTTGACAGGTAGGCTTTGCAGAGTCATCTATCAACAGAACTACAGTGGGTATTTACCAGTGACTTACTGCGTATTGTATTTACTCATAACATTTAGGCTTTCTTGCCAGGCACTTCAAAATCTGTTCAAGATGGTGGAAAGAATCTTAATACGATTGGTCGCTTCAAGTTAGTATGAAGTTTAGAAGATGAAACGCAAACACAGAACCAAAGTTTCTGTTACATACATTTTTTTACAGGTGTTGCTTTGAAATTTGAAAAAATGAAGTTGCAAGGACATGATCCTGAAGAAGGATTGTATTTAGATACAAGAAGACATGTGGCAAACCCAGGCAAGAGTAACAGACAAAGACAGAGAAGAAAAAAGAGAAGTGGGAGAAAGGTAGATTTAACTGGTTAGTGAACTAACTAAATCATAATTAATGACAACATTACTTAAAAAAAAAAATACGGCGGATGAGACAGCTAAGTCATTGGGATGCATGGGACCAAATGTCCTCAAGCAGAGTGCACCCAATCTGGCTGATCAATGATCTATGATGCCACTTTACCTACTGATATTTTCTCCAACCGTACCACTCACAATTCTTTTCTCTTACAATTAAGAAAAATCCTAGAGGAAACTGATACCATAACTATTAAGTATAATTGACATACACTCCCCTCCAAAAGCAGTGAAACAGCGAGGCCAGTTCCTTTATATTTGCTGTAGACCAGTGGTTCTCAACTGGTCTGGGCCTGGGACCCACCATAAAACTGAAATGACAAGTCGTGACTCAAAAATATTTCTCCAAAAATCAACAATTTATTGATTGAGCGTTCGAAGACAAAACTTTTAAACCTGAACTCAAGTACTTCACAACAACTCAAAATCAAGCAGCAATACTAATTCAAGTACTGAGGACTTTGAAACAAGTAGAACAATAGCCTCAAGTAGTTCTCAGGATATATAAAAGTGCATTTTTTTTCTACAAAAAAAGTGCAATTCAACAAAACCAGTAGCTTCTCATAATACTGCACAAGTCTGCAACATTGCTGTTGTAGCTGGAGAAACTATGTATAGAAATATGTGCAAAAGAGTCCAAAACATGAAAACTGATGAAGTGCATTCAACAAATTATTAGTGAAGAAATGCTTAATGTTCTGATCAATCTCAAAATGTAAACACAATAAAACATTTTTCAAAGGGCTTAACTATATTTGAAAGCCAATATTTGGGGAAAAAATAGTGTGCAATATTGAAAGAAAAGTGTGTTTTTAAGCACTTACAAATAAACAAAAGTCACAAGTCACAATAAAAGTACTGCAGAACTACATGAAGTTCTAATGGCTTAGCTGAGGATGCTTTTTGGCCTTTACAAGAGTCTCAAAATCTGGCTGTATGCATGATAAAGCAACTCTGAGGTCATGCTCAATGTTCAGTTTATTTCGGTATTTTGTTTTCAGCTGAACAAGAGCTGAGAAGCCACATTCACAGAGGTATGTGGTGCTGAATGGTAGGAGGATTTTTACAGCTCGACTAGCAATGGAGGGATACTCTCTCATCACATCGTTGCACCAGAACTGGGAAAGGCTTACCTCTGTGAATTTCTTTCTGAGAGTGCGGTCACATGATAGCTCCACCAGCTGACATTCATCGCTGCTAGGCAACGTGATGCTTTCCATGTTTATTCCAAACGGGTCGCGCACCCAGTCGTCCTCGGGTTGTTTATCGGGAAAGTAGTCGCTAAACCGCTCGAAAAGTTTATTCAGATGCGTGCTTATTGTTTTCGTCATTGTCTTTTTCCCCGCCGCGTCCAGCTGTTGTTGCTCGTTTAGCCATGCTGCTGTTGCTATGAAAACATGCAGTTTCTTCTACAGTAATACGAGTGTCCTCACCGGTCGCTGCTGACACGACGACCCCCTGCGGGTGTGGAAGGGAACTACAATGACTCGCCACTAAATTGGATTATCTTTATTTTTCTCTCTTTTTAGAAAAAGGCTCGCGACCCACCAAAAACGGCCCCGCGACCCACTTTTGGGTCGCGACCCACCAGTTGAGAAACACTGCTGTAGACTGTATCCAAATATTCGGTTGACAGTGGTATCCAAATACTTATTTTAAGATCCAAATATTCGATTTGGGTTTTGCCTGTGCAGACTGCATCTATAGTTAGAGGTGTAACCAACATGAACCAGAGAGCTGTCTATGGGTGAAAAACAAGCAACTGAGAAGCTGAGAAAAGACGGAAAATCAATCAGAGCCATTGCACAAACATTGGCCATGGCCATTTGGAAAGTCCTGAAAAAGAAAGAAACCATTGGTGTACTAAGTAACAGATGTGGAATGGGTAGACCAAGGAAAATAGCAGCAGTTTATGATAGAAAAATTCTGGGACAAAGTTTTATGGACTAAAGAGAGAAAGATGAACTTTTACCAAAATGATAAAAAGGCTAAAGTTTGGAGAAAGAAAGGATCTGCTCATGATCCCAAACATAGAAGCTCATCTATGAAACACGGTGGAGGTATTGTCATAGCTTGGGCTTGCATGGTTTCTTCTGGGACGGGCTTCATTGATGATGGAACACATGATGGCAAGGGCAAAATGAACTCAAAAGTCTACAGAAATATTTTGTCTGCCAATGTGACCCTCGTAATGTCCTCCCAGTTGCCATACTCCTTTTGTCCTGTGGCGTCAAAAAGATCCCGCCTGTTTTGACTGTTATTTAAAGTGTATAGTATAAATTGTCAATCAATTCTGTGTTACACCTTTAGTCTTACTTCGGTTCAACCCATTACCACAAATTTTTCCTTTCATTTTGGAATTTAGGGCCAAATAGTTCTTGCTACATAAAAGTATATGACAGAAAAGGATTTCACTTGGGGTCAGGATGACCCCAAGGACAACACGAGGGTTAAAGAAAGATGCAACCAAACTGATCTTTCATCGTGCAGCAAAATAATGACCCAAAACACACTGCCAAAACAACAAAGGCGTTCATCAGGTGCAAGAAGTGGAAGGTTTTAGACTGGCCAAGTCAGTCTCCAGACTTCAACTCTATAGCGCTGCATTTTAGAGGAGACTGAAGGGAGAAACCCCCCAAAACAAACAACAACTAAAAGAGGCTGTGGTGAAAGCCTGGAAAAGCATAACAAAAGAAGAATGCAAAAGTTTGGTGATGTCAGTGGGTCACAGGTTTGATGCAGTTATTGCAAGCAAAGGATTTGCAACTAAATATTAAGTCTTATTCATCTAATCTATATTAAATCTATGTGTTCCAATACTTTTGCTCACCTAAAACTTTGGTGTTCCATTACAATTAATGCTATCTTCTAAGTTGTGTATCAGATCCAGATGTAAATACCTGGAAATAAAAGCTGAAATGTTGAGCTCTTGTCTCATATTCATCGGTTGATTTCAAACCCAAATGTTTTCAGTCTACAGCAGAAATAAAGGAATTGTCTTCACTGTTCCAGTACTTTTGGAGGGGAGTGTAAAACAAACTACGCGTTATGCAAAAGCATTTCTATATTTTTTCCCCTAAACCTCCCTTCCTTTTTGTTTGTGTAGTTATGATACATTCACCAAATTCTTTTCACTGAAATAACTTGTCAATACCACGTGTGCGCACCCATAGGATTTGATCATTTGCTCTAGTGATACTCAAAAATGAATTTGTAAGGTTACCTGAACAAATTAATTCGAGGACAAATATAGGGAAGATTTTACAGTGTAATGTTTGAGAGTGGAATGGTTACAGTGCATGCCATACTACTGCACTATATAGCACTAGTAGGAGTAGACCATTTACCATTTTACATTTTTCAGCAGGTATACAGGAAGCTTTTAGTTTCATTACATTAGTTTACTGAAATATGGCTTTGACACAGGCTGCCCTCAAACTAGTCATAACAAAGATGGACGAACACGCACATATCTACACTCATGCAAAACCCATACATCATGGTCATATTGTCATGGATTTCTTGTCATCACGCCCACTGGCAAAAAGTGAAAAGTTGGTTCTGGAAGCTGACTAGTTTGAGAGAATGAGAGAAAACATGAGGCAGCTAATGAAACATAAACAGTGACCAGACGGTGATCTGAGCAAATATTCATCCCCACATCGTACTGAAGTTATTGTTCTCAGAGGAACAGGAAAAAAAAAGTGAAATTCAAAGAGAAATTCCTTCAGACAAACCAAATGGATATTTTATCATCAAAAGAGGACTGAATGAATGGCTGAGTGTGCGCTTTGGTATTCTAAATGGCCATAATATCAAGGGTAAATAGTAAAGTTACACCAGCATAGACACACAAAAAATGCAATCTCTGCAATCAATACATGTACTGAAAAAGCTGCAGATTTGTTACTGTCACGTGTTGTGTCTATTGTAATTCTGGGAAATGAACAATAACAATAAATGGTATGTTTAGCAATGTAGCTTACATGCAACTTCAGATGCAAGTTTAGTTACATAAAAAACACCAAGTGTGCTCTCTCTGTCTGTAGCTGGCAAAGATCCTATCTTTTCCTGGGCAGTATATCCAGATCAGGACTGGGCAAAATATCTGAAAAATGTATCACAATAAAATGTTTAGTTTCAGTGGATATTTATAATTATTTTTTGTGTGTGCACTGAAGCCACAGAGAGTATGACAGAGGTCAGAGGGGCTCCAATGTCAAGGTATGATGGGCTGTTTATTCGTCAGGGTGGGAGCATACCTCAGTGCAATCAAACTTCATGTTTCAGCTATGTGCGTTAAACACAGTTTGCATCTGATGCATGTTTTCACATTCAAAGAGCTGTTAATTCAGCTACACTACAGGTTGAATATTTCTCTCTTGTAGTTAGTGTTGTTTAGTCTGCTTTATATTGAGGGGCTTTTTAAATGAATCATTGATCTTATTTCAAAACAGAAGCATATTATTTTTATAACAAAAAAATGCAAACGATGGTAGAGCAATGTTGTGAGAAAAACCTTTAAAAAATAAAGGGGTAGCGCTAGTGTTGTTTCACAGCAGCCACACTGACAAGGCAGCTTCCCCTGCAGAAGTGTCTGCATTCATTATTGTTTATCTGCACTCTTAAATACCGTAATTCTGGACTATTGAGCGCACCTGAATATAAGTCACACCCACTAAATTTACATTACATTACATTTTTTTAACATATATAAGCCGCACCTGTCTATAAGCTGCAGGTGTCCATGTTGTAACATGAGATATTTACACAGAAAGATTTTTTTTGAACTTTAAATTAAATAAATGCTTTTTTCCGAACAGTGCCTGTAACACGGCAGTAAAACGCACTGAATCAGTTCTTCGAGCTGCCGACTCCAACGTCTCACCGTCGATTCATTGATGCCAAGCTTAGTGCAGCAGCTCTATTTTCTTCTTCAACAGGCAGATTGATTACCTTTAACTTAGAAGTTGCATCATATGCTATGCTGCCCTTGCAGCACGTAGCTAGACAGCTAGCTAACATTCTCAAATCTTTAAATAATCACACAGGGCTTGCTTTTTCTGTGCTTTACTTCAGCTTGACTTGGACTAATAGTGTAAAAAGACAATCTCCAAGGCAGAAGCATAGTGAAACATTAGCAACAAAGGTGAATTAGCTCTGTCTGTTGCGGCTGTCAGCACTCTACATGAGAGACGTAGTTAGCAGGAAAAACAAAACACCTTCCAAGATAGGTCAGAGCGCAGAGCTGCGAGAATGCTCACACTGTCATCATTTCTGACACCAAACTAGAACGAAAGCACTCACTCTGATGCTGTTTTAAAAACCCAACTGAAAATCAACTTTTAACTTATACACTTAACTTTAAAGACAGCACATATGCATTTCTTCATGTGTTTTCCATGATGAGGGTGTGTGCATGAAGCCAAAATGACTGATTTGAAGAATTTAGTGTGAGTGCATTTGATTTAATTCGAACAGTTTCACTGGTTCACTGTGACCTCTTTGGTAATTTCATTGGTCTGATGTGACGAGGCTAAACGTATTGACGGCATAAAGCTCGCCTGTAAAAATCTATACATTAGCCCCATCGTTGTATAAGCCGCAGGGTTCAAAGCATGAGAAAAAAGTAGCGGCTTATAGTCCGGAAATTACGGTAATAGACCAATAGTAATTAACTCAAAATGGCACTTAAATGGCCTAATTTATAAGCCACCCAATTATTAATATGTTCTTCATAAGTCATAATGTAAGTCAATTCAAAACACAAGATGTAGCTTACCACCCTGTAATATAAAAACTCTGATAGTTGTGACCCTGAGAAACACTGGTGTGAAATATCATGGACATAAACTGTTGTTCACTAAGACACAGAACTGAAGTAAGTGAGATGAAGAATAGCAAGATACAAGACAGAGGAAGGATTAATAAAGCTGTGCAGTACAAATATTAACCAGGGAGTATATACTCAGCTAGAAGAGTTCCAGATTAAATTTTCTATTTTAAATCCAGACTATAATTACCTACTGACTGTACTTACTCACTACTATCAGGGACTCACAGAAAGGGAAGGAGAAGGAGAAGCCAAGTATGAAGTCATTAAAACCGGCCAACATTAATGACAGACACAATTCGTTTTAGTTTAATGGATACTTTGCCCACCCTTACCACAGTTGGTGGTGCTTTTAACCAGCTTAATCAGTCAAGACAGAATGACTAGGTTTGACAGAGACAATGAAAAAGATGCATTTTTATCTGTGACACAGTTTGAACTGACTTTACATGCTGAGTTTATTATGATCTGCGAGACATTTTTATGTGTTTTCTGTTGTTTGTGAGCTGTAAAAGCAAGTAAAAAGGCCTGAACACACCCACAGTACCCTGTTGAAATTCAAAATGGTCAAGATGTGAGTGTGATCACTGTGATAAAGTCACAAGTTGCTACTTATCATATGTCATTGGTCACAGGGTTAGCATAGCATCCAGAAGACATGAGACAACAGCCTTGCTCAGGTTCTACAGCACTGCCATCTGCTGGTAGCATACAGTTCCAGTTTGTGTTTAATTCAGGTTTGCAGGCTTGCATCAGGTAATATTAACTCTCATCTTGGACTTGATCAGGCTCCAACAGATGAGCTTCAAGTAGTCTCTAGTTTTATTTCCTCCACTTTTTGAAGTGTTACCTTGTCTTTTTTGTTTCTTAATCTTTGGCAGATTTTTACTTGGTTTTTACTAATTCAAATAGCAGGCACATGGCAAAGTCACTGCATGTGCTAGCTAGTGTTAAAGGAAACTGTGTTATTCATGCAATCAATACTGGGTCTGATATATATTCAATAAAGCATATCAGTTATAGACAGACAGAAACCATATTGTAATGTAATCTTGTACATAAAGATAGAGAGGAGATCATCTTGACCTATAGATTCCATATTTTTGTATGTCAGATTTGAAAATATTATGAAAGACATACGAAAGTCCACAACATTAGGCATGGCATATATTAATAATTTTAATTATTTGGGATACTCACAATATCCATATTTTTGTATTTATAGGGTTAGGGTGCACATGGTTTTCTTTGTCTTTATGTAAAGTGAAAGTCAGCAAAGAATAGGTCTATGTCATGAATTAACAGAGGAGAGCGTTGGTGCTCAAGGAATATAAAAAGCAAATTGCTTGGACATCTCAACTTTTGCATTGTCATTAAAAAGTACTTATTAAGTAACACAAATAAAACAAGACTTTGCTTTTCTACCTTTACAAATGTACATTTTATATAGCTGTTTTTTTATGTTTAAAAATGTCAGAGAGTGAAAGGGAAGAAAGTTTAAAAAATAAATTGTGAAAGAAAATCACCACTAATTTCTGCCAATGATGATGATACCACCAATTACTTACAACTTCACTGAGCCTTTTGAGCTATTCTGTAAAAACTGATTTAGAGAGATGGAGACAATCACCAGATGTTAAACGACACAAATGTAACGTTTTAAAACATGCCTCTAGTTTCCTGTGAGTGGGACTGTATCTTGAAAGGTTAAATCAAATATCCTGCAGTCCCCAGCAGGGGTCACAGTAGAGTGCATGCACAAAAAAAGCACAGCCAGGGATCTGAACTCAAACTACAGAGCAGCACTGATCCAGATGGCGCTTTCATGAGGCCAGCACTGCACTGTGACCTATTACACTCAAAGGGGAACCACAAAACCATATCACACAAGCTGATATTTCTGACCCCATTTCTTCCTCTCTGGAAGTGAGCAAACAAACATTTTTTTGTAAATAGAAAGTGCTTCTGTGTGCGTGCGTGCGTGCGTGCGTATGTAAACGCCTGAGTCATCCTCAGTCTGTCTCCCTGCATTCAGTTGGCAGTGTTTCAGTGTAATAGACAGGATCCATACAGAGATGGCCAGCCTCACTGTGAGTCTGCAGACATCAAACAATCAGGCTACATTTACAGGCCTCACATCTATTTTCATTTTGTTTGTGTTTTTCGGGGTTTTTTTTACATCAAGGTGTAAAATGACAGCTTTGAAAATATAAAGTTCCTTACAACTGACAATCCATGTTCAACAGACTAAATATAAGACAGTGCCTGGAAACAATGCATTGAAAAAATATGTTAAGCAGCCATCACGTCACAGCCATTTTAATGCTGCTATTCTGCACTACTACAATACTGATTTTATAACCACAACATTATCTGACAACACTTGGGCTTAGTCAAAACACAGGATGACATAGAGTCTATACAGGCAAGCAAATTGGCTTGCTGATGTATTTTCTTTGTCAATTTTGTGAATTGTTTGTAGTCTGTATTTGTGTTGTGTGCACTGGGTGAAGGTCTGTTATCTTTTTGTACTGACCAGTCCAGTGAGTGAGGGAGCAGACTGTCCCAGAGCTTGGCTCCTCATCCGAACTAGGCTGTTGTTCTCCACTCCCATAGATGTTCCTCCGACAGCCACAGGCCCTCCAGAGCCTCCAGAAGGCCCTTGCCAGGCTAGCTGACTTACTCCAGCATGCAGACTGCTGGACAGAGGTAGCAGTTGCTTACCTGTGGAGGGAGGAGAGAGATTTCATGCAAACTCGTCCTTTTAACTTTAAGCTTTTCAACTGGAAACGCTGTAAGGTCATTCAATGAAAAATCAATTACTGTCTCCCACCTGATCACCTCAGAATTGATTCTCTTTGCACAATGCCTTTAACCCTTTGACCCCGATACAGGGTCAAAAGTGAACCTCATTCATTCTCCATGTCATGAACTGTGGTTATCTCGCTGAGGGGAGAAATTCTCCTTCAGGCCTGCTCTGTGTTATACCATATATGGTTTATTGAGCAGGTGCTGGTGGGCCTGACATGACCCAGGTCATCAATATTCAAAAATATCAGTCAGTCAGTCAGTTATGGCAGATAATTCTTCAAGTCAGGGTACATTCTCGGACAACTGCTCAGAAGCAAGTATTGTTTTACAACCTGAGTAAATATTATCTGACTACATTTGTGACAGATAACTGTAGATACAATGTATTTAGGTTCAGGTTACGTTGAGCAGTTAGCCTAGCCCGAGCGCTCCAGCCGGGCCAGTTTAGCCATGTCATTTAGCCAAGACACAAATGTGAAACTGTGTGTTTATGTGCACCTGAAAACTTTACTGTGTTTTCCACTCTGTTTATACAGAGCAGAGCTGGTCCCAGCTCTTCAGCTGAGACTGAACGAGTGAGGCTGCTGGAAGAAAAAGAAGAGGTGGATGGTGGAACTGACCCAGAAGCTCTGCCACAGAGTCAAGCAGAATCTGATGGGTCCTCTGACGAGGAAACTCAGACTGAGGCCGAGAGATTGAGTAAAACTGGATCTTACTGGCATGAGAATCCCTCCACCCATGGCAGAAGAAGACAGGATAGCATTCTGCAGAGCCGTCCAGGACCTGCATCCACAGCTGTTGCACCAAAAGACGCCTGGAAGATATTGATGACTGATGACATCCTCGAGAAGGTTGTAAAATTTACAACCTTAGAGGAACAGAGAACAGCCACAGCTAAAGGGGGGGAATGGAGAAGCCTAGATGCAGTTGAACTCACGGCCTTCATCGGTTTGACCCTCCTCGCAGGCGGGGAGAAGAGCTGGGATGTGTCTTTGTGTGAGCTGTTTCTGGATCCACTGCAAAGTCCCATTTACAAGGCCACCATGTCGCTTGGCAGATTTGAGGAGATCCGCCGCACCATACGGTTTGACGATAAGAGGAGCAGGGTTTTGCGACTGAAAACAAATAACCTGGCACCTTTTAGGCACGTGTGGGACTGTTTCCTGGAGAACTGCAAAGGCCAGTTTGCCAGTGACTGTGTTACCATAGATGAACAGCTTGTGCCATTCCGAGGCCAATGCAAGTTCCTCCAATACATGCCCAGCAAACCTGCGAAGTATGGGCTAAAAATCCTCTGGCTTTGTGATGCAAGGGTACCTTATGCAACAGATGGAATTGTCTATACCAGGAGACAGCCAGGAGAGGAGGCTCACAGGAACCTTGGAGCGAATGTTGTACACCAGTTGTGCAGTAGAATCATTGGGGCAGAGCGCCGAGAGGACGATCAAACTTGACTATCTAGAGGAAGTAAAAGTCGTAACAAGGTTTCCGTAGGTGAACCTGAGGCAGGATCATTACCAGTTCTTTAGTTTGGGAGAGACGGGGACACCCTCCCTAGTCTCAGCACCCCAGTCCATGCTCAAAGCCAAGCTGAGGCGGGGGTGGTCGGTCGGTCGGTTGAAGGGCGGGGAGTCTCTCTCCGCCCTGATGCTGCTG